>NC_050527.1:8435074-8439544 GCF_002922805.2 Oryzias melastigma
ATGAGGGGAAATGAAAAGAAATTGGTTCTAATATTACAAGTGTCATTTTTTGAAAACAAAGGGGACAAAGTTTTTCTTCTAATAGGTATGGAGGTGGAGAAGGTGAAGTAGGTTCAAGCTCTCCTCCTCCTCCTCCTCTGCCTCCTCCTCCTCTCTCCTCATTGAAGCCAGTCCCTCCCTGCTGGGCTCGGATCATGTTTGCAGAGCATCCCCGGTGTCCCGTTGCCTTCCTCTGCACCTCAGTGGCCTTGATTCGTCGCTCTGCCTCCAAGTCGAGGAGCCCGAACTCCATCATGGCTGCAGCTATCGGAGAACTTCCTCCACAAATCACTTTTTAAACGCCAAACTGAAAAAAAGGTAAGGTGCGTTCAGTTTTCTGACAGCTGTATTTTTGAAGGTCCCTGTATGAGTCACAGGCATTTGATCCAGCTAGAAGTGAAAGTTGCTCGTGCCCTGGAGATGATCACCCACTTCAGTGTAACTATATTTACTCTGATGGATGATCAAACAGAGACACTTTCACTAACTCTAATGAAATTCTTCCTTATGAAAGTCCATACTGTCTCCATAGTTCCTGCTATTTCCTCAGCAGTCATTACAGTAAACATCACTTCATCTTTAATTCCCTTACTTTGCCTTTGAGATGGCAGAATCAATTCATCAGAGGAAATCATTTAAATTAGATTTAAAAGATTTAAAAGTTTAAGGATCTAAAAATCAAAAGTAGTTCTTTCATTTTTGTAGTTATATATGTTTACCATATAAATGTTATTTTCATCTGAATGTGGTAAAAACAAACCATGAAAATGTGTCAGTCAACGTGTGACACACAAAGAGGAAATCTTCAAGTGAAAGGTGACCTTTTTCAATGTGGGTCATTTTATTTTTGTTGTTTCCTTTTGCTATTACATGCTTCTTTGTAGAAACAACAACACTGCCCATTTTATTGTGTTGTGTTGAATTTAAAAAGAAAAATAATGCAATGTTTTGACGAAGCTATTCATCATTCTCCCTTTCCAGCTAATTTTAAAAAACAGTAAAAAATAATAAAATGTTTGACACTAAAACATTATGTAGGGACGCTATTTCATACTTTCCACAGTGCCACACTGGTTGCCAATCTACCAACTTGCTCTAATAGGAGAGAAAGCTGTAGCAAAAAGTTTATTTCTAATGTTTAACACGTTGGATTGGGACTTATAGAAATCTTTTCAACATGCAGCAAAAATTACTCCTATTTTTGGGCGGTAAACATCTGTCTGCATCCAGGTGTTCAAGTTCAGTGTCACAATTCTTCTGTGCAAGCTTTTTACACATTTTCAAGCCAAAAAACAGATTTTCTTCTAGTTTTTTGAACACGTAATTCCACCAATGAAAGTTTCACTGATGTTTGCTTTATATGAAAAGATGGGAAATTAGTTTTTCGGAGACAAACAACGTAGTTTTACAATGAAAATTTGAAGTACGAGTCGATATATTATGAAAACTTAAAGGATAATAATAAAGTAAAAAAGTGGAAACGGTATAAGTGTAATAGATTGATAGATAAATACTTTATTGTTACACAGCTGTTCATTACTGTATTTACACATCACAGTCACACTATAGATTAAAAAAATAATTGAAAAAGCAAACATATACACACGATTAGCCAATAAAAACACTACCCCCTCCCCCCAAAAATTAAAAGTAACGAGTAGATAACTAAACGAAGTAACGAAATAATCCATAATTAAAGTAACGAGACATTAGGTTTTTATACCTTTCAAATATTTTTTTTACATTGCTGTCTTTCTTTTTTTATTTTGAGTTAAGTACATTTTAGATTCGATACTGAATATATTTTTTAACATGAATTTACAGTGAAAGCTACAAAACAACTTAAAGATATAAAAATATATAAAGATGTAAATGTTATATTTCTGATTTTTTTTTAAATGAGTCTTGACTTAAGAAAGCATGTTAAGTTTTTATCTCTTAACTCAAAGAGATTTCAAATCTAAACAAAAGTTTTGCTACAAAAAGATGGTTTTCATTTGTTTTTAAGCAAATCCTTCAAACCTCATACTGACCACCAAAGTTACAGGGATGTCTACATTAAAAATGTTAGATTCTTTGAAATTCTTACACATGTTTCTGCCTATTGTCTGTGAAGATCAAGGAAAACGGGCGATCTTGACAGAGAAAACGACAACACTGGAGTCAGTGGCTGAAAGCCGATCGGCCCGACTCGCATGGACAATGGGAGAGCGGTTCTTCCTCAGGAATATTGATTTTTAGGCTGGCTGTCTTTAGCTTCTGTCTGCCGTGTTGTGTCTGTTAGCATGCGCCACTAAACCCAAGAGAAAGATTTTTAATGCCTCATTTCTGCAGCCTCATCTGTCATCCTCTGCCTTTCAGCCCTGGCTGGCACTTAGCTCAGACGAAACACACCGAGCACAAGTAATGGAGTGTGTAATAGTAACGGCTCAGCATAAATTAGGAGGAGAGACTTAATCACAGCACGCGTACTGTGTCCGATAGAACTTCCTTGCCTCCAGGGAGAGTATGGACAAATGCAGCTCCTTTACTTAATGTCATTTCCGCTTTATAGCTACAATAAGAAAGATGATCTGGAGTCTTTTTGTGTGTGTGTATGTCCACAAGTAACAATGTCTTTCTCTGGAGTTTCTCTTTTTAATGACGGCTCTGACCCTTTCACTTCCTCTACAGGCAGACAGACAGTCTCATGGGCCACAGCAGCAGGACTCCAGCCCAGTGGAGATGTTCAGAAAGAGACCTCCTCCAGGTCAGCACTCGAAAATCTAAACATGTTTGCAGGCGTGGGGAAGAAGAGAGAAGAGGGGGAAGGAGGGGTTCAGGTGTGAGGCTTAGGTTGGAGCTACAAAGAAAGAGGAAGACCAGAGAGGAGGTTCAAAGATGAAGTGGTTAGTGAGAGCAAGAGGCATGCTGTATGATGATTGATGTGGTCCTTAAGGGTCAGGGATATTAAAGTGTGGAGATCAGCTCGGAAATGACAAAGAGGTACAATAAGTTTGTTTCCTCCCACTCCCTTTCAAGCAATGTATAATTAGATGCCTAGTTTTTCCATGCCTGACATGTTTGTAAGGTTGTAAACCTCTGTTGATTGTTTTGCACATGCATTATTCTTGCCTTGATTGCTTGAAATAAACCATTTCAAATAATAAAAAAAAGAAAAAGGTCTCAGGACAGGATCAGGAAGGAATACATCAGATAACTTGAGGGACCTAAACTACTTCCATTGTGGTAGTTTTTCTTTAAAGAAAAATTTAGCATCTTTTGCTAAATATTTGGACACCAATTTTGTCTTTGTTTAATTCAAGGAAATCTGATGCAGCAGGAGGATCTTATTTGACACAGGAAGTGTTTTATTTTGAAGGAACTTGTATATGCTACTGTCAAAAACTAAAATTACTACAGATAGAAGAAATTTAACAATTATATTTCAATTATTGTAATATTTAAAAGCTACATTTTATAAATGAATGGTCACAAAAAGATAAATAAAAGGTATTTTTCTAAACGGTGAGTGGGACTTTGCGCTCTCGCTGGGTTTGGTAAATAAGTAACTGGACCATATGGCTCTTTTGATGCAGCAGAGTGTGTTAGATGTTTCATACATCTCTGATAGTGTTCAGGAGGCCGGGCCGGATCACGGGCATAGTTTGGGGAGCCCTGCTTTAAACAAGTTCATCAGAAATTTGCCTCTAAGTTGTTGGTTGGACTATTGAAGGGGAGTAAGCCTGCTCTTACTTCCCATCATACACACTCTTCCGCTAGCTTACAGGTCTTGCCTAACATCACTTACATGAATCCATTTATCTACAAGTGGATGTGGAGTGGAAGGAGCTTGTTGTAGGTTCAAAGTCATAAGCTTTTTCCAACTTCATTTTTGTCTGCTCTTGATTCAAAATTATTTAAAGAAATACTCAGAAATTAGTTTTCTTTATGAAAATCCTCCATCTTAAAGGCTACAAAAACACCATTTTCATTGGAGTGAGTCTTCAATATTTCCTTTTCTTGGGGTCTCCTATTCTTAAAGTTCATATAGTTTTTGGTTGTTTTCTCCAAACACGTTGTCTGTTGTTTTCTTGACATCCACACGAGGCTTGCCTCGTTCTCAGCACGTGCACATACACCTGTCCCGGTCCGGCCCACTGCAGTGCGCCTTTGTCCCGTCCGACGCGCGGGAAACTGCGCTACGGCAGCAGACATTTTGGGTCTAAACCGCCGGCTTTGGGACGGCCCCCGCGCTGCTGTCAGATCCAAAATGGCGCCCAGTTTCCACACACCTCCGCCGTGGAGTCCCTGCAGAGGCTGCTTCCATAGTAACACAGACGTGGTGAACGTGATTACGTAATGCTGGATAGTGTTTGTGTTGTAGCTGATACTCGAGACAGTTCGAATTGATCGGTAAAGCTGCATAATACGCGACACTTGCAGTTTTTC
>NC_050527.1:8439678-8470638 GCF_002922805.2 Oryzias melastigma
GGTCAGATGTTCCGACCAAAGTTTGTTCATTTGAGAGAAAGCTAAGATGACGGTGCTGAAAGAAATCCCGGAGATATGGCTTCCAGTTGTTTTTCGTTTGCACAAAAAGAAACAGCAATGTGATGGAGGAGAGGCGAAAAGGAGGCGAACAGGTACGAGTCTGAGTGGCGCGCGAGGCTGCAGCTGCACCGAACAGTGGATGCTGTTCACTCCATCCTTCATATCCATGACAAGTGAATCCAACTTTTATTCCACATTTCCCATCAATCCATAACATTTGCTTCCACTTTATTTGTGCACAAAAGCATTTCAATTATATTTAAGTTATCTGGGAAGTTACTGTTTTCACTCCATCACATCCAAAAATAACAATTCATTTTTTTCCTTTGGCTGTTTCTTGTTATTAAAGTGGTTAAAAGTAACAATTAACCAACAATAATTCCATATTTTTCCAGATTTTTGTATTTTGGTGCGAGTAATTGCTGTTTCTGCTCCCTGGGACACAGATCAATCCTCCAGGCGCCACCCATCTGCTTCTTCATCTCCCCAATCCCTCAATCACAAATCAAACAGGATGTCATTCGAGCTCCGCTTCACCGTCACTGTCACTGCTTCCTCAAAGAAAGATCACAGTATCACTAGAGTGCACTCTTATGTGTGCATGTGACTCCTTATGAGCTATGATCACGTTCCTGCAGTCTGATCGGACTCTGCTTCAGTCTCAACAATGATATTATCATAATCAGGCTGCAGTCATCGGTGCTGTGACTTCAGCTGTGGTCCTGAGAGACGACAGAGCAGAGGCTTGGCCGGCAGAGACAGGAAGTCAGCAGATGAGGGTCACAAATAAACACATTTGAATTGAGAAAAATCTGTTTATTGATTCCAAAAAATGTTTTTTATTTGTGATTAAATTGGTAGGTACAAAAGTTCCCCATGCATGGACAGTGATACTGATACAGAGTTTTCCTGTACAAAGAAAGTCAGCATCAGTGTTTCTGATGCCCTTGAAGTTGTCAGATCATTAAGCACTTACTGAGCAGTTTGTTAAAGATGCTCGTGCATTAAGGCTGGTTAGCTTGCTCAGGGTTGGCCTGACAGATGCAGGCTGGTCCTGATGACAGGCTTGGATGCCTGAGTGCTTACCAGGACAGAGATACTTGCAGTCTTCGCAGTCAGAGCCTTTGATGCCAGACAGATCACACAGCAGGATGACCTTCAGGAGGAGCAGTGTCTGCAAAACTACAAATGCAATAGATTGACTATTACAATAAATGTTTATTTCTTATTTTATTTATGTTTTTTAGCATTATGTTCAACTAAACTCTGATTTGTGTTTGGGTCAAAACAAACCCAGAAAGGGTCAGTTTTAACTCAAACAATATTCTGTGGTTCACTTAGTCCGTTCAACAAAATTTCAATTTTAGGGAAAATGGTTTTAGCTATTGTAAAATCTTTCCCAGTGGTCGCTTAATTCAGATTATGCTGCTTTTAGCTAAAATAAAATAAGAAAATGTTGTTTTTTTAGGACATAGTTTCTGCAGAGCGGTGGTGGTTAATTCGAAATTTGCCTCTGAGTTGTGAGTGAGACTCTTGGCACAAAGTATGCCCGCCCCCTCTTCCCGTCGAACATCTGTTTACACTCTCTCCCACTGGCTTACAGCCCCTCACAACCCCAAACTACATTAGCCGTGCAACAAAAATGGTGAGCAATATCGGCACTATCCAGTGTACAGTTTTGAGCTCGGACAAAGTAAATAAAGACGTTAATGGATCTATTTGTCTACAAGTGAATACACGGTTGGAGCACGGTTGCAGCTTTTTGAAGCTGCTTTTTTTTTTGGTCTGCTCCTGATTCACAACAATTTAAATATAGAAATACCCAGAAATCCAGTTTTAATCTTAATTTTTTTCTGCATCGTCGGAAAAATGCAACAAGAACATCTTAAAAACACCAAAAACACATTTTCATGGGAGTGGGTCTTTAAAAAAAACTTAGATTTGACTCAAAAATTAGTAGGGCAGATGGATAAGCATTGATGAATAGAGATATCCTCTTATTTATGTGTATTATCAATTTAAAGTAGACATTACATTGGTAACCCCTGATCTTTGTAACGCTCTGAGACCACCTCTATTGTGAGCTTTGTGAATAAACAGAACTGAATCGAGCCTTCACCAGGGCACAGAATTTGCTGGTTTTATTACAAATGTGACCTTTTCTGTTTCTCTGTAAGAGTGTGAAAACTTTACAGCGAAAGAAGTGCAGAAACACAGGAAACCACAGTGGCTCTGTTTGTATGTTGGCTCGTGATTATAGGTTGATGGCTTTTGCTGTGTGATGTCCCTTCCTGTTGCACCTCACAGCCTCTAAATCGTCAGTCAAACCGATACCGAGAGTCTTTGCTGTTTCCGAGCGAAAGCGTCTTAAAATGTACAGGGTTTCTCAAAGTGGACAGACACTGTTTGTGCACATATTTTACTTAAAAATGAAGATCACTGGTATTAGAGGAGTTCAGAGTTACTGTGAGAATTTTGGGGAAACTACCAAAACATTTCTTTATTCATATGAATAGGAGAGGATGACAGAGTGTCAGTGGCCTGAGGTTTGGCACAGTGAAAAAACATGCAGAGTTTCAGTTTTACTCTTTTTACATTTTCAAGTTTAAACATTTATGTATTTGCATGTACATACTAGCGTTTGCTTGTGCACATTTAGTCATTTCTATTACATCTTTTTGCTCAAACAAAGTTTAAACTATTGTCTGAAGTAATTAGCTAATAATGCTAGAAAAGTTAGCGTTTGTTTATAGCCTCACACAGATTGTGATATTTGATTGTCTGTTTGTGTCTGCAGAGGAGGAGAGGAAGGTCAAAGCCAATGACAGAGAATACAATGAAAAGTTTCAGTATGCGGTAAGAGCATCTACTGTTGTCTCCTGCTGGTATCCTAAACTGTTCAATGTGATTGAGCATAATGTGTCCCTCAATGTGGAGATTTAAGCATTATATGTGCATTGAAACAGTCTTCTGCAAAAGTCAAACCTTTGTTTTAAGGATAAATTACAAAAAAAGGAATTTGTTAGCCTCAAGAAGGCGTAATCTCAAATTGTTTCTTAAGCAAGTCACATCCCATTTTTTAAAAACCCTCTACAGATTCAGAAATTGTTTGGACATAAGGAGACTAATTACTGAAGGTTTATGGA
Organism: Oryzias melastigma; assembly: GCF_002922805.2. NCBI lineage: Eukaryota > Metazoa > Chordata > Actinopteri > Beloniformes > Adrianichthyidae > Oryzias > Oryzias melastigma. Next base: position 8,442,885 of record NC_050527.1, read on the forward strand.
TAAGACTGTTCTCCTCAAGGAGCAGATATTTGTCCAAAAAATGTTTTTTTTATTTTCAGCAAATGTTCCTTGTTCTTCAAGTGTTTAGGCTACAGCATTCTTTTTTTTTAAATCCTCATATTTTGAACTGATCACTCCTGTTGTCATTTTACTGCTTTAACCTCTTCATGCCACATATCACTATTTGCAACGTACCATTTAATATAGGGCTAGTATTTTACTGTAAAAGGGCACTGAAGAATTTTATATATATATATTTATAATTTGAGATAACGTCTGGCATGAAAGGGTTAAATGATACAATATTAATCTGAAAATAAAATTAATATATTTTTTCTTTTTATTAACTCAAGACACTTTAGTCTACGTCCATTTTAAAGAGGCCATACCATGAAAAATATACTATTTTAGCTTTTACGTGTATTATAACATTCCTTACTATTAACATATTTACGTATTTTGATCCGTTCACGCATTTCTGAGTAATCCTCCAAAAAACCTGCGTTCTCAGCAGCAGCCCCTCCCATACCCATGACAACCAACAGGTCCTCCCATGCTTACATCACAAGTTGAGAACCGCCCCCTCCAGGAAGAGTCTGCTCCACTCCCAGGCTAATACAAACACTTTCTCTGCAAAGCCAGCAGTGATCCAGTTAATCAGTGGCCAAGAAACTCTCGTTCGATTTAGCGTTCGAACTTTGTGCGGTGGTGAGGAATCTACACAACATATTGGGATGGATCCTGAATGTTTCCGAGAATGGCGCAAACAGATGGAGATAATGGGAAGATGGCAGGAGAAAGGGAGGAGACTATCTCCTGGTGGAAACCGCGAGCGATGAATTAGAAGAACTTGTTTGAGTGTGAATTATTGAGCATAGATGGAGCGTCAGAGTGTCTTCAGGAAAATGATCCACATTGAAGAAAAAAGATTTTTGATACAAAGATCGATGAGTCTCCTAAGAGAAAAGAACCGTTCTCAGCCAGTGCTAATCATCATTTCAGTAAATCCTGAAATGTTCATCTGGTGCTCTCTGCATTTTTCAACCAAATTTCACCGCAAAATGAACTCATTATCCATCACCATCTTGTCCGTGCCAAATTTTGAGGATAAACGCCTGGGCTACACAGTATTACATCAATATAATTTATATATTTTTTAAATGTATGTTTTTTTTTGTTGTGGGTGACACGCTGATGAGGCCAGCTCTAGGTTGACATCGTGAAATGGAGCGTAAGGCGGAGCCTCATAGATCGAGTCATTTTACTTCTAGGTATCAAAAGAGTTCTCAAAAATAACTCAATTTCATAAATAAAGTTTTTTAGTGTTCCAAAGGTAATATATGATCATATATATGGAAATATTTTACTCTGAAAGGCTTAAAAAAATCACGGTATGGCTCCTTTAAAGGAAAATAAATGTAGGGAGAAAATCTAATTTTTTTTTGTTCAAGTTGACGTCTAACTTCTTTTTAAGATTTAATTTCAAACTGCATTGAATGTTTGAGCTTTATCTTTAAATTTCAAATATTTTGTTGTTACACATTCTCATCAATTGTCAGTTTTGATTTTAACCATTACCGACCTGTTGCAACTTAACCTTAACATCTGCAATTATCTCTTCTTAGAGATTTTATTTTGAAACTCTATGTTGTTTGAACTTGTAGAATTAGATCAAAATTAGTTTGCTTTTGATGTGAAGATATCCCCCCTAAAATAATTCTGATGTTTTCTTCATCCAGAGTAACTGCATCGTGACATCAAAGTATAACATCATCACCTTTCTGCCTGTAAACCTGTTTGAACAGTTCCAGGAAGTAGCCAATACCTACTTCCTTTTTCTGCTAATATTGCAGGTGAGAACATGTTTTTTATGTCTATTTTCTTTGGAAAATAGATCCTGGAAAAGTCAAATTTTGAATATAAACAAGGTGTAAATGTGGGAGTTTCAGGTGGATGTGTGTTATTTAATATTAGTGTTGTTGTCCTTGTGCTTCAGCTGATACCTCAGATCTCCTCCCTTTCTTGGTTCACTACCATCGTGCCTTTGGCTCTGGTCCTGAGCATCACAGCAGTAAAGGATGCCACAGATGACTATGTGAGCATGTGTTCATGCACCACACTTCGACAGACAGAAAAAGCTGCACATCAGTCCTGCCAGACACCTCTCGGTTTTGTCTTTCAGTTTCGCCATAAGAGTGACAACCAGGTGAACAATCGTCAGTCTCAGGTTCTAATCCGAGGCTCGTAAGTCAATCTGTTCAATTCTTCTGATTCTGATGGTGTTTATTTAGAAGCTGCTTCAGGACTGAGTCACTGTGGTTTTCTGCTGCAGGCTGCAGAATGAAAAGTGGATGAATGTTCGAGTGGGCGATATTATTAAACTGGAAAACAACCAGTTTGTGGCAGTAAGTATGACAGCAGTACGTCAGTGTCAGAAACGTTCAGACTCAAGTAATTCAATCAGGATCACTTTAACCCAGAGAACTCTAGGGTTACACTGGATTTACTCAGTCTGCATTTATCCGACGGCTGTGCATTGTCACCTTCTGACGTTTTCAGGATTGCTGCTATTCTGTTTGCCTCATGCAGTCAGTGCAAAAATCTGTTGTTTCCAGGCTGATGTGCTCTTGTTGTCGACTAGTGAACCTCACGGGTTGTGTTACATCGAGACAGCAGAGCTAGATGGGTAAGAAGTCCAGCAACTCCTTTCTTAAATTGCTTCTTCTGAATCTAAATGTGTGTTTTTGACGCAGAGAGACAAACATGAAGGTGCGTCAGTCCATCTCGGTGACAGCTGAATTGTGTGACCCAAACCACTTGGCTTCGTTTGACGGTGAGATCAAAGAACAAATCTCGGTTTCTGTGAAATTTGTTTGTTTTTCTGCGGCACGCTCTCGCGACCGATGGAAAGAACTTTCACGATGATTCCGCCTTTCTGTCCTCCACTGACACCAGTGAATGTCATCACCCACCCACCAGCCAAAGAGCTTTGAATCAGCAAAACACCCCACACAGTTCTCACCTGCTCGGGGAAATGCATTACTGCAGCACAGCAACCCACTCACTGCCTCATATCCCCTTACAGGACGCTCGCTTCTGCCTCTGAAGTGTGCACAAAAACATGATCACACTGCGAGAGGGGAAAGTGTCTTACTAACAGTGGCTGGATCTGACTGTTTACTGACAAGTAATAGTAAAAGTGGGATTATTTTATTGTGTTCTGAAGGTGAAGTGATGTGTGAACCCCCCAACAACAAGTTAGATCGATTTTGTGGGACGCTTTACTGGAGGGAGAAGAAATACCCCCTGACCAACCAGAACATGCTGCTGCGAGGGTGCGTCCTGCGCAACACGGAGGCCTGCTATGGCCTGGTTATTTTTGCAGGTGTGTTTCCCTCTTTTCCTTTTTTTAGCTTCCAAAACTGTCCACAATTGACATTTTGCTTGTCTCAGGTCCAGATACCAAACTGATGCAGAACAGCGGTCGCACAAAGTTCAAACGCACAAGCATCGACCGCCTGATGAACACTCTGGTCCTCTGGGTACGACACCGAAACTTTCACTTCATTACTATCTTTGAATTTAGTTTTAAATATAATTTAGTTTAGTTTCTAATGATTCATTTCTTTCAGATCTTTGGCTTTCTGGTGTGCATGGGGGGGATCCTGGCTGTCGGTAACGCAATATGGGAGAAAGAAGTGGGCTTCATGTTTCAAAGCTTCCTGCCCTGGGATCCTCCTGTGGACAACTTCCTGTTCTCAGCCTTCCTCTCTTTCTGGTCCTACGTCATTATTTTGAACACAGTGGTGCCCATCTCTCTTTACGTCAGGTAGGAAGACGTGTAGTAAATCCTTAGGATTCCCAAAAATCCGAGGGAAATAATCCTCTTCCTTGTTTTGTTTGTGCATCAGCGTGGAAGTGATCAGGCTGGGTCACAGCTACTTCATCAACTGGGACCAGCAGATGTTCTGCTCACAGTGCAACACGGCAGCTGAGGCCCGAACCACCACACTGAATGAGGAACTGGGCCAGGTGGGCTCTCTGTGGCTGAGCAGTAGCTTCAAAAACAAGCGGAACGTTTCCTCATAATGTTTCAGATCCATTTACTTTATAAACATTTGTGTTCTTTAACTCATGTGCGTCACTTCCCTCTTCATCTTCTTAAATGAAGTGAGCTCAGAGCAGAGTATTGACTCTATAAATATGCTAATGTTGCAGCACTGATATATTTTCTCACTGATTATCAGTGTCTGCATATAGAGACCATGTGGTCTGAGCGGCTGTAGCTTCTTCAAGTTGTGTGGACAGCCTCAGTGAACAGAAACTACACATTTCTCCTTTTGCTCCACTCTGGTCACACTTTTGTTCTGCTGGGCCATAAGTTTTCATATATAGGAGAATGTGTAGTGTGCTGTATATTTATTTTTTATATTTCAGACACCCTAGACCACAAAGTCAAGGACAGGGGCCGGATCTGGGTAGCTATATCAAGCCCTCCAAATTATTTTATTTTATTGTTGTTATTAGTGGCCCAATGTTATCTTGCATCTAACTCACATCATTTTGATGATTTTTTTTTATGGAGAGTAAAATATTGACAGTTATTAAAGGTTTAAGTTGATTTATTCTGGAATAATATTCCTGCCTTTTTATTATTCATAATTATGTTAAAAAGTTATGATTTTAAAGTTTTTAAAATTGGCACTCTGCTAGCTTTTTGGACTATTTTGGAGTTAAGCTAATATTTCAGCTACATGCTAGCTGTTTTAGCTAACTTAGGCTTTTTTTGTTTTGTTTTTTTATGCTGTTTTGGAATCTAGCTAATTTTCAGCTACATGCTAGCTGTTTTGGCCAATGTAAGCTTTTGTTTTTAAGTTTCTTTAGGCTGTTTTGGAGTTAGGCTAATATTTACACATTTTGGCTAATTTTCAGTTTATATTTAGTTAAGTTTTGCTATATTTTTCAGCTACATGTTAGCTATTTTGGCTAACCTAATTTTTAGTTTTTTTGGGCTAATTTGGCATTCAGCTAATATTTTAGCTGGCTATCAACTTCAGTGTTTTTAGCTATTAGCTTCAGTGATTTTAGCTATCAATTTCAGCATATTCAGCAGCCAAATTTAGCTTACAGCATTCACACTAGCATTGTTGGAGGTAATCCTGTATATCAAGTTCATAATTATGTTAAAAAGTTATGGTTTTTAAGTTTTAAAATTTTAGTTTTAAAGTGTTCAATAAATGTTTTTATCTTGTTCGGCCCGCGTCCTTAGGTGTATTTTGGATTTTGGCCCCCCCATCCGATTGAGTTTGACACCCCTGCCTTAGACGATGTATTTGACTAACAAGCAACTAATTGAAATTATAATAAGGGTAAGCAGTTGCCTGGTTGGATGAAATTTTAACAGATAACATGGTACGAGCATCACACACAACACTGTGGCAAAATTTATTTGCAAGTTTCAGAGAATTGGAACCGTGGAAAATATGTATCATTGTGTATTCAAAACAACAGTAATCAAGAGCACATTATATAGATAAAAACTTGTTCAATATCGAATGTTTTTTTTTTCTATGCATGGAAACTTATGGCACACCCAGTACATTTAAAACAGGAAAAGAGAAGCTTGACGATACATTAAACTTTCACAATAATACAGTGAATAATCCATATTCAAACTGTCAAATAGAAGGGGTGTTTTAATTAGTAAATTTATATTCCTACAATCCAACCAGATCAATCTATCTGAGGCAAGTTGTTATTGGATTGAATTATTCCATTATAAAATTGTATCAAAATGAAATTAATCGATAATGTCGATCTTAGATAATACAATTTGGATTGAGACACAGTAGATCTATAGCGCAAAAGTGACCCGCACAACAGACAACACATATGATCAATCCATCATTACAGTTCAATGTGTGGAAACACTTTGAATTTTGTAAAGACAGCGTGATATCGTGTCCTAGTGTTTTATTTGTATTTTTTAATGTAAAAAACGGCAGTGGGCAGAACTTTATGAAACTAAAATGTGAATGGATTTGACATTAATTCCTGTTTACTTGTTTATTTGTTCAAATATTTATCAAACACAAATGTGGAAAACTTTACCTGCACTGTTCAGTAGAAGGTATTTATCTCAGTCACACTGCTTGAATTTTTGGCTAAAGATGTTCTGGATCGATTTTAGTTCAGAGAATCAGATCGTTCAAAATGAACCAATGTCGACTGATATGAATCAAATTATGGTACAAGTCAAATTGTTGGTCAAATGAATCGTTACACCATTGTCAAATAGGCATCAATGTGGGCTTTTATAGTGTAATATGTAAAAATAATCTCTAAAATGATTCAAATGAAATGCTTTTAAAATAGAAAAGCAAAACAAAGCTAATATTAATTCACAAATTAGAGGGTCTAAAGAAAAATGTAACAAACTATGACTATAGTACAGAACCATCTGAGGATATTATTGTTGCTATGGAGTCGAATCCAGAACTGCAATGGAGAAGCTCAATGATGTCAAGCAGATGTTGCTAAAACAGGAAGTTCTAAAACTAAAAACTGAGAACAGAAACACTAGAACAAGAAATGTGCAGGTCCACTAACAGAGACTCAAGAGATAAAAGTGACCAGTTCCTGACCAGTTCAGGAACCTGGAGGATCCTGCAGAGATGCACCTCCAGCAAAGAAAACCAGATTGACAAATATATGAATCATTTTTACTAAGAACTTGATGATGAAGTATAAAAAAGTACAAAGCAGAAGTAAAACTAACCTCATACTAACAAAAATAGATTTTGTTAGTTTGTTAGATTTTGTTTGTATAGTTTAAAATAATGATGAAACTTAATTTTTAAAAAGAAAAAAAATGATTTTGGTTTGTGCATTATAATTTTAGGTAGAATACATCTTCAGTGATAAAACTGGGACTCTGACTCAGAACATCATGACCTTCAACAAGTGCTCCATCAATGGACACTCTTATGGTATGTAGACACACTCAGGAATGCTCGTGCTGGTAGACATCAATTCTCATGGAAATCATTTTCTCTTTCTTTCAGGTGAGGTAACAGTCCCAATGGGAATACAGCCAACGGTTGGTTATATTTACTGATTAAAATTGAAATCAAAACTCTATTTTCTGGAGGTGTTTTTTCATTTCTGCTCCCATATTTTCTGTTTTTATCCTCAGAGGCTGAACTTCACTCCCCTGAACCCGCTGGCAGATCCCAACTTTTGCTTCTATGACGAGAAGCTGCTGGAGTCGGTCAAAGTGGGGGACTTGGACACGCACGAGTTTTTCCGTCTGCTCTCCCTGTGTCACACCGTTATGAGTGAGGAGAAGAGTGAAGGTGGGCCACAAGAAGAGGAAGAGGGAGTCGCCAACAGCACAGCACCTGGACTTTATTTTTTTCTTACAGTTCTGTCGTCCGTCTGCACAGGGGAGCTGGTTTATAAGGCTCAGTCTCCGGATGAGGGGGCTCTGGTGACAGCAGCTCGAAACTTTGGCTTTGTGTTTTGCTCTCGAACACCTGGTACCATCACCACCACAGAGATGGGCCAAACGGTCACCTACTCACTGCTGGCCATACTGGATTTCAACAACATACGCAAGAGGATGTCGGTTATAGGTGTGGCACAGTTTCTATGTCACCTAGAGAACAGGAATATATAGTTGTGTACTATTGGAAACTTAATGAATTGTTGTTTTTAATTATAGATTTTTAAAAGTTTTGCTACAGAAGAAATATTGGAATTCCTAGTAAAATCAGTTAAAAACTCAAACTTTGAAGGAATCAATAAATAAATTTTGGGTAAAATAAAAAACCCAGAGTGAGCTTAATAATCAAGTTTCTTGAGATTGATAGTTTATATGTGACTAAAAGTTTTAAATGTCAATGTAATCCTTTCTGGAATTAAAAGAAGTGGCATTATAGAGGAAAGTCCTGTAGGCAAAATCTGTTTACTTATCGTGGCTTTGTGATTTATTTTACTGATGTTTTTCTGTCGTTCACTCAGTGCGTAACCCAGAGGGCCGGATCCGTCTGTACTGCAAAGGAGCCGACACTGTGCTGTTTGAGAGGCTCCAACCCTGCAACCAAGAACTGATCACCATCACCTCCGACCACCTGAATGTGAGGAAGCAGGAACAGTTCAAATGCAGCACTGCCATCTAGTGTCCTGTTGCTTAAACTGCATTTTTTTTAAATCTATTTAAAATCTTTTCAATTTATTGATGTGGTTTTGTTTGGTTTCCTTTTAAAGGAGTACGCAGCAGACGGGTTGCGGACGCTTGCTCTGGCCTATAGGGACCTCTCAGAGGAGGAGTGGGAGGCTTGGTCAGAGAGCCACCGCATGGCCGACAAGGCCACAGACTGCAGGGAGGACAGGCTGGCAGCAGCTTATGACAAGATAGAGCAAGACATGCTGGTGAGTCTCTTCTGTGACTTTGCTTTTCTTTTCTTTAGGATTTACAGGTAGTTAAGTATGTTTGTGTGAATCATTCATTGTGTATTTCTGTGTGTAGCTCTTAGGTGCCACTGCTATAGAAGATAAGCTGCAGGAAGGTGTCCCAGAAACCATTGCTCTCCTCTCGCTGGCCAACATTAAGATCTGGGTTCTTACTGGAGATAAGCAGGGTAAGACTGTCACCGTCGTTTTCAAAACAGCATATTTTAAGTGTATTTTTGCAAAAAAAATGGCTGCACAGGCATCAAAAGAAAGAAAGACAGAAATAAGATGCTGTCGTGAAGGTGGAATTCTGGGATGGAACTGGGCGTAAACTTGAACTTAAAGTCTCAGAAACTTCCATGAACAGAGTTCAAGTTAAGCTCAAAATTTCCACTCAGCGTCAGAAGATTTGCTGCTGCTAAACATAATTTTAATCACTATTTTCGTTCACTTTGCTTTAGGTTTTGCCGTCACTGCCTTGAATTTGAGCTATTTTGTGTTCAAAATAACAAGAGATCTTATGCAACAGTGTGTGTTTGTTTATATGTGATTGTATTTCCTTATTTTACTGCTTGCTTGGATCAAATGACTTATAGTTTTGTGCAAATGCAATATTTGTTCCACTGTTTAAATGAATTTGATGCTGGACTCGACAAAACACAGAAAAAGGGAAAAAATAAAATTTTAAGAAGGATGTTTCATCAGGGAAACGGTCAGATATTTAGAGACAACTTGAAACAACAAAAATATGTTTCTATCTTCTCCGTTTTTCCCCTCGCAGAGACAGCTGTCAACATTGGGTATTCGTGCAAGATGTTAACAGATGATATGACTGAGGTGTTTATCATCAACGGACACACCGTTCAGAGTGTTCGTCAAGAACTCAGGTCAGTTTATTTTATTGCAGACCTTCCCAAACCTCTTGTGTTTTTTCAACACACTAGAACATCAAAGGACGTGCATTTGGATAAGAAAAAGTTTCAAAAGCATGCATGATTAGAGTTTCAGCTGTTGCAGCGGGACCAAAAAAAGCTTTGGTCTGTCACAGATTCTGCACGTCTGAAACAGATGTGTGACGTTCATCAATGATACACTTCAGCTGTAATAGACAGAATTAAAAAAAAATGTGGTCCAAGAAATCAAGTTTCTTGATTTTTACAGAATTAATCTGTGCATTAGTGCAAAAATGAGGTATTTGTAATGGAAACGTGGTTGGTAAAGACAGAGGTCAAAGGTTTCCTTCAGCAAGTTTGCAATGTAAATGCTATTTTGGCCCACTCTTCCATGCAGATCTTCTCAAGAGCTGTGATGTTTTGGGGTTGTTGCTGGACAACACAGACTTTTATCTCTCTTTAACGTCAATGCAAGAGGTTAAATCTTCTTTTAGAAGAGCAAACACTAAAATTTACACTATTTACCCCGATTGTCAAAGGCCGGTAAGCCTTGTTTACACTGAGCCGTCCGGCACGGTCGAGTATTTTAGGGTTTCCGCTGTAAAATGGACCCATGAATCAGTTCCGAACCGTACCACTAGAGGGCCCCCATTCGTTGTAGGTCCATAGAAACTGTAGGCACCGTGATGATGACGACATTAGAAAGCGCTAATATAGCGCTAAGCTAATGTTTCCAACATTTTTAAGGTGGTATTCTTCTTAGTCGCCCACAATCTTCTTTCAAACAACATTAAATTTCTGTTATACACGATATACCAGAAGTAAAACAAGAAAAAGTCGAGCTCCAGGATGACCTCCATTGTTGTTGCTTTTCTTGTCGTTGCGCTACAGTGATGCAATGACATGCTCCTTACTGGACCTGGAAATGAGGCTCAAATGTCTTTAATTTTAATTTCAGCTCTTAGCTTGCATTATTTTTATCTAAAGAACTCAGAAATGATTCAATTGTTCTTTATTGAAGCCCTGATGATGCTCACTTTGTTTTCTCTGTCCAGGAGAGCGAGGGAACGCATGATTGAGCTGTCACGGGCCAGGGAAGAAGGGAAAGTGGTGGAGGGATGGGCAGAGGCCTGCTTCATGAGTAATGGATGCAAGGAAGGACAAGCAGGAGACGGGACAGCAGATGCAGGAGGAGAAGGAGCGAGGAAACCCTCTCAGTGTCCTCCCATTGCCCCCGTTTCCTCAAACCTCATGGACAGCGTCTCTGGAGAGTTTGCCCTCGTAATCAGTGGTCACAGTCTGGTATGGATTTTCTGTCTTCACACAATATTATATTATAATATCGAAGTGTGTTTTTCCTGTGAAGCAACTGACTTGGATGTTCACTTTTCCAGGCTCACGCTCTGGAAGCTGACATGGAGGAAGAGTTCCTGTCGACGGCTTGTGCGTGCAAAGCGGTGATCTGCTGCAGGGTGACGCCGCTGCAGAAAGCCCAGGTGGTGGAGCTGATCAAGAAGCACAAGAAGGCCGTCACTCTGGCTGTAGGAGACGGCGCTAACGATGTCAGCATGATCAAAAGTGAGTCGCAAGGGAAGGATCAATGCGTGACACGTAGGAGGGAAGAAGAGGAACAAGAAGTGTAACTGTGTTATTGTTAGAGGAAAGAGAAGCGGGCTCTTCGTCCATCTTTAAGCAATGAAGACTCTCCGCAGAAGCAGATGCTGTGTGGAAAGATGTGTGTTGCACTAGTTGTGATGTCTCGGTCAGGTTAGGAACTGTTTCTACTGCCTGAGTGGAAAACGTGATTCCAAATCCTTCTTATCACCCAGTTGATCTTTTTTCCAAATGTCCTGATTTCAATGTTTTTGAAAGTGAAGACTAATGAAAACTCCAGATCCAATCCTCTATCTCACTTAGAGTTGTGCAAAAGTTTCCTCACCTTTCGTGGCTGAATTTGACATCAGCATGTTTACACTTATGCTTCTTGAAACGTATCAGTGGCAGAAGAAAGAAGAAATGCCATCAGTGTCTCGGTGCAGGGTTGGGGTTGGGTCACTTCCTGGAACCTCTGAAGCCAGACTCCCAAACACATGCATGGGTGTAGTACTTAAACTGAAAGAAAACTTCTGCTTCTTGGTGGTCTGCATTTAAACTTTCAGTTTTAGTCTGAGATATTAAAATTAAATGCTGTCTGAGCCTATTTAGGGAATATTTTAATTCTATTTTTAATTATTTTTTAACAGATATTTTTTATCAATTTATCTTCAGTTGTTGTTAATTATTATGGGAATTATCCAAATAAATAACTAAAATCCTCAAAGCATGTTAAATTAGATATCATCAGGTAAATAACAAAAGTTAATTGAGCTAATCAATACTTTTTAGTTATGAGAGATGCAACTATCAGTTCAATAATTCAGCAGTTTATCTTATTCTTATATAAATATATATATATATATGTATTTAAATTAGCCGATTTCATTAAACAACTCATTATTTACTCATTTTTATTTCATCCAATTGAGATTTTTTTGTTTATTCCAGAGAAATGACATTTTTCAGGTGTCTTGACAACTACAGTTTTCTTTTTATGCACAAATGTTACTTTGAAAATACATACATTCAATTCAATATTATAAAACTGAATATATGCTCTGTAACGTAAATAATAATCATTGTATAACTTTTATTCTTTTTGCTCATATTTCCTGTTAATAAACTAAACACAACAATTTGATGCACGTTGAAATTAATTTTTAAACAATTTTAGCATTCAAAGCCATCAATTTTTGTACATTTTTTTCAGCTTTTTTGAGCTTTTTGTCTTCCATTCCCAACAACACAAACCCTAATTTGACAGCGTTCTCTCTCCTTCATCTCTCCGTGAGGTGCTCACATCGGCGTCGGGATCTCCGGGCAGGAGGGGATCCAGGCCGTTCTGGCCAGCGACTACTCCTTCGCCCAGTTCCGCTTCCTCCAGCGCCTCCTGCTGGTCCACGGCCGCTGGTCCTACCTGCGCATGTGCCGCTTCCTCTGCTACTTCTTCTACAAGAACTTTGCCTTCACCATGGTGCACTTCTGGTTTGGCTTCTTTTGTGGATTCTCTGCCCAGGTCAGAAGAAACATTACACAAACCAACATGAGGAAGGCTCATTATCTCCATTTTGACTGTATGTGTGTGCTTCTTACAGACGGTGTACGATCAGTACTTCATCACACTGTACAACATTGTGTACACCTCCCTCCCTGTGCTGGCTATGGGGATGTTTGACCAGGTCTCTAATATTTATTTATTTGCATTCCAGCTCACATTCTGCAATTAGCATTCTTTATTTTTTACAAATATAAGACTCTACAAGTATTTTTTATTTATAGTATTTTTTAAGTAGTTTGAAAAATATTTCCTGTGTTGCTCCATCTATTTTTAGACGTCCCCCATGAATAAAGTTTTCTTCCCGCTTTAACTTCACATGCTTATGCTTGCATTTTTTTTTTCTCAAACCACCATCCCGCCTGTTCACCACCGGCCGTCTTATTATAGCTGATGAGGTCTTTCACTTCCTCTATTACAGGATGTTCCAGATCAGAGGAGTCTGGAATATCCCAAGCTGTACGAGCCTGGGCAGCTCAACCTCCTCTTCAACAAAAGAGAGTTCTTCATCTGCATCGCTCAGGGCATCTACACCTCAGTGGTGCTGTTCTTTGTTCCATACGCCGTGCTGTTAGATGCCACTCAGAGCAACGGAGTGCCGCTGGCAGACTACCAGAGCTTTGCGGTCACAACAGCAACAGCCCTGGTTATAGTGGTCAGTGTGCAGGTGAGAGAAACTATACTGAAGCTGGAATCTACTCATTTTTACTCCCTGTGAACCTGCGCATTCTTCTGGGTTCTTGAACCTTGTCTGCATGGTTTCACAGATCGCTCTGGACACAGGCTTCTGGACGGTCTTCAACCATGTGTTTGTGTGGGGCTCCCTGGGGGCCTTCTTCACCATCATGTTTGCGCTGCACAGCCAGACCCTCTTCAGAAACCTTCCTAACCAGTTCCACTTCGTAGGTAGGTTTCACGCTTTTTCTAGTCTTTCAGTCAGACCTACCGTGAGTTTTTCTGTGTTATGTTAATCTAGAAATCACATTGCATGTTTTTTTCAAATTATTTGGATGCTACTTCTGCAAATAAGTATTTGAACACCTGAGAAAATCAATATTAATATTTGTTACAGTAGCCTTTGATTGCAGTTACACAGGTCAAATGTTTCCAGTCATTTTTGCATATACTGCAGGAGGGATTTTGGCCCACTCCTCCACACAGATCTCCTCTAGAGCAGTCAAGTTTCTGGGCTGTTGCTGAGAAACACAGAGATTAAGTTCCCTGCAAAGATTTTCTATTGGGTTTAGATCTGGAGAATAGCTAGGCCGCTCCAGAACCTTTTTACGGAGCGACTCCTGTAGGTATCCTGGCTGTGTTCTTCGGTTCATCTCACGTTTGAAGACCCATCTTCAATGCTCAAACTGAGAGAAGGAGGTTGTTCCCCAAAATCTTGCACTACATGGCTCCAGTCATCCTGTCCTTAATTCAACACCCCCATATTTCACAGTAGGGATGGTGTTCTTGGGATGGTACTCATCATTCTTCTTCCTCCAAAAACGGCGTGTGGAATTGAGACCAAAAAGCTCTCTTTTGTTTTCATCTGATCACATGACTTTCTCCCATGATTCCTCTGGATCATCCAAGTGGTCATTGGTAAACTTAAGACAGGCCTGGACATGTTCCGGTTGAAGCAGCAGAACCTTCTGTGCTATGTATGATTTCAAACCATGATGTCTTAGTGTATTACCAACAGTAACCATGGAAACGGTGGTCCCAGCTCTTTTCGGGTCATTGACCAGCTCCTCCGTGTAGTTCTGGGCTGATTCTTCACCTTTCTTAGGATCACTGAGACCCCACCAGGTGAGATCTTGCGCATGGAGCCCCAGTCCAACGGAGACTGTCAGGTTTAGCTTCTTCCCTTTTCTACTAATTGCTCCAACAGTGAACCTCTTTTTCACCAAGCGTCTCGACCATCGCCCCGTAGCCCCTTCCAGCCTTGTAGAGGTCTACCATGTTGTCTCTGGTGTCTTTGGTCAGCTCTTTGGTCTTGGCCATGTCAGCTGGAGTTTTACTGATTGTTTGGGGTGTACAGGTGTCTTTATGGAGCTAACGAGCACAAACAGGTGCTTCTAATTTAGGATAATTAGTGGAGTGTAGGTGGACTATCAGGTCTTTGAGGGTCAGACCTTTAGCCAGTAGACCGGTGTTCAAATACTTTGCAGCAGTAGCATACAAAGAAATTATTAAAAGTCATACAATTTGAATTCCAGATTTTTTTTTAGATTATTTCTCTCATAGTGGTCATCCACCTAAGATAAAAATCTCAGACCCCTCCATGATTTCTTGGTGGGATGATTTGCAACATCACTGGACGTTCAAATACTTATTTGTCTCACTGTAACTGTGTGATAGTGTTTTGTAGTTACTTACACTTGAGTCAAATGTTGGTAAAGCTGATAGAGGATTAGTGGATCCATATCACTTAACATAGAAAGACTTAAGCTGGGGTCACTTCTAATGAAAAGTCTATGTAGACGTGTTTGAAACTCTTGCGTTGCCGCGTAGCTACACAAGTTTTTATGACCATTTTCCGGTTCTACTTACAAAACACATGTTGAAAGTTAAACCAGGTTGAACTTTGACCAATCAAGGACTCAGGTTTGGCTTCACACTTTATTGCCATAAGTAGTTTCTCACCATCCAAACATAAACCCTTTCTATGGTCACAGGAGTATAAAATAATACATACTCTGAAGTGAAAAGCCATACTTCTTCATTACAATCTGATGAACAGGTTTGGGTTTGTTTGTTGGTGGAGGGTTGTAGAGGAAGTTTGGTGGAGGGAGGATTATAGTATGGGGTTGTTGTTTTAGAAACTGGGTTTTGATCCAGAGATTTTAAACAATTGGGAGCAGTTTGAGAATTATATTTTATTTACCCTACATAACACCACTACTGCATGGATTGGGATGGATCTCAGCCCGATGGATGGACCACCTTTGGTGTACTAGAGTAGACCATGGGCCAGACCTTCTTGTCCATCATAAGTGTTGAACCTCACAAATGTGCATCTGGAAGAACATTCTAACATTTTCACAAACCTCCTGGAGAGTGTGTGCCAACATCATATTTGATCCTATAGATTAGAATATATGTCATTTAAATTCAAGAAGAAGATGAAAGAACACTTTCAGCAATGTAGTGTATTTGCAGTTTAAAGTATTTTCAGTTAGCTATAAGAGGGATTTAACAACACGTGTTCATGTTTTTGTGTGTTTGTGAAAACAGGCAGTGCCCAGAACACACTGTTGTCACCAGTTGTGTGGCTGACTATTGCGTTGGCTACTGCAATATGCATAGTTCCAGTTTTGGCATTCCGCTTCCTCAAGCTGGACCTCAAGCCTCAACTCTCGGACACGGTGAGGAAACTAAAGTTCTCATTTATCAGCCCTCTCTTTCTCTGTTTTCCCAGAGTGTCCCTTTATAAAGAGGGTTCACCACTGATTAACTGCATGGTTTATCATTATTAGTTTGTCTGTGAAATGACACATTTGTGCTGATTGTCACTGGTCTCGTGCACTCTCAATGCCCTGCAAATATTGACTTGATCAGTCTACACGAATGATGCAAGTGTGAATGAATTAAAGTCTCGTTTTTGGCATCACTGGTCAATCAAGCAGAGCGACTCTGAAGGTCGTGAGAGGAAATTCCTGATCTCATTTGTATGTAGTTTCTCTGCTATATGAGAAGCTGTTAGTTTCACTGAACATCTGACTGTATCAATGCTACATTTGGAATGGTAATTTCAATTGGGTCCAAAATGTGGAAAAAACTGAAAAAAGATGCTTCCAAACCAGATTTCTAATCAATAAAAATATAATGTATGTGATATTTGTTAAAAACAATTTTAGAAAAATGTTTGTAATTAAAAAAATCTGATTTTTTGTCAATATTCTGACTTCTGGCTTCAATCTCAACTTTCTTTCTTTTATTTCAAAATGTATCTATCTTTTCAGACTTTTAGCTATTTAATAGAAATTCAGAATGAAAGTTTTTTCTTTAAATTCTATCTTTATTCTTTAATTTTCAAAATTTGTCTTATCTTCTTTCATCTTAGAGCTCTGACTTTAAAAAAAAATCAACCTAATAGTAGATTTTGTGCCAAAATTGTGACCACTTTTGTTTACATGTGCGTTTGATTTTGAAATTCTGATTTTTATTGTAATTTTAACTTTTCTATGCTTCCATTTTTTTCCTGTTTACTGACCTTACTGGCTTTAATTTTAACCATTTTTCTTATCCTTTTAACTGCCTGCTCAACCAAATGATGGAGCACATTTAGAAAACATGTTTTTAAAAATATAGATTGTGTGTGTTACTCCCCCAAGGAAATAAACAGCAGAAAAATACATTTTTAGTTGATTTTTTTTCCTTTTTTGTGTAGTTAAAGGGTTAAATTTCTATTTTAATATGAGTTTTTTTAAATAACATTTTAAAAAGTTATGTACCCTGTCATCCTCAGGTGCGTTACACTCAGTTGGTGCGTCAAAAAAGACGTAAACCAGCAGGTCGCAGCATGGGAGGTGTCTGGCGTGGCGCCGGCAGTGTGTCAGAGGGTCGGCTGGGAGCCCGCGGTGGCTCCAGGAGGTCAGGCTACGCCTTCGCTCACCAGGAAGGCTTTGGAGAGCTGATCACATCAGGGAAAAACATGAGGCTGTCCTCTCTGGGCCTGGCCTCCTTCGCCTCCAGACACAGCACCAGCTGGATCGACACGCTGCGCCGGAAGAAGAATAACCACACGCCTCCTGGCACCTCAGGGGAGTGCAGCCCGGCGCCCAGCACCGTCTCTGGGTCGGTTCCCCCACTATCCAACTCCTCTTCTGTCCTCGGGGGCTCTCAAGAAACTCCCATCGAGGAGGAAGCGGTCACAGCCCCAGCTCAGAATTCAGACTCTGACCTTGCGTCGGGAAAACAGACGTCTGCAGTCTCAGATGCAGCTACTCCTCAGGGTTCAGCTCAGGCAGCTGGGACCTCCACCTCCACAAGAGGGAAACCCCACGCGAAGGACTCACCGGGAGGCTGGACGCACTCTCTAGGGACTGTTCAGGTCAGCCACTGTTTCAACTACAAATAAAGAACACTAATGAGCCAACATTTCATATGTATTCTTTCGTTTAACAGGAAAGCCTCTTTGGCTGGACGGGGATCACAACTCGGGCCAGAGCATCCAACAGAGCAGACTCCGTCGCCGGGGAAACGAGCCATGTTGTCTAAATGGAGGATTCCCGTTTGTCTTCTGTCTACCAGATGTTTGGACTCATATACAAACCTCTTTGCACGCTTCTCTGGAGCGAGCAGTTAATTTTATCTGCCCAGTGTCCTCGTCCTATTATTACAACAGAAAGGAGGAGGGAAGTGGCGCATTGTGAGGACACGGACCGTCTCTGTCTATAACAGACTACACTGTGGGTTTATTGAACTTCCTGATTTACAAGCGAGCTAGATGGTGACTGATGGCTGTAGCAGAGATTTGCAATATTGAAGTGGACTCACGTGTCTCTGCTGGATTTCACGAGCCTTAAACCTCCTCAGTCCGAGAAAGTATTAACCGACACGAACAGACTGAACTGAATTTAGATGTGCAGCTTTAGGTTTTTCAGTCCTTTTCAGATCACTAAAACACAAGCATCTGTCAAAAGGGTAGAGTGCTGGCATCTTTGTTTGTAAAAGTCTTCTCAGTTAAAAATAATGTGCTTGTTCGTCATCGTTCTCAGTGAGAACAGTATTTTCCTTTATAAGAAGCAGTTAAAGACTTTTTTTTTTGCTCTTTCATCTGCTATTTTCATCTTTTTTGCATCATATTGATGTGTGCATAAGAACCTACATGAGTTGCACCTTCAGTCAAGCCTTTTAGTGCTTTGATTTGGAACGTTTTGGTCTATGAAAGGCCAAAATACGTTTGTGTAACATAGGATGAGAATTGGTGCAAGGAAGAAAATAAACAGTAAAAATATAAAGTGTTGTGTTTTTATTTTAGTACCAATCTGCTGGTGTTCCCATGAAGAGTTTATTGAAGATGAAACTGTTCGATGTGTTTTCACTCTGACCTCTGATCCATGTCTAGGTTGGATAATCATTAAGCAAAGTAATCAAAAGTTTTTCAAAACACATACGGTACTAGCTGTTGTAAGAATCAACTCCCATGTACAAAACACATGCAAATACAAGTTCATGCGCCTATTCAAATTTTATGCAGAAGCTGAGGATTTAACCACAAAATCTCATAAGTTCTGTTTTATCTCTATTTGCCCTCGCACAACATCAACTTTTGTGGCTAGATCAACACAAAAATGGATGACTTTGCCATAATATTTATAGAGTTTTTCTAATTTTAACAGAATAATATAATTAGAAACGCAATTTAGCGTCTGCCAGACTGAATAAAGATAAACGAGAGGAGAGGGAAAACGTTCTGATGTTTCAAGAGCTTTTTCTGTGATGACGCTGAGGAGGATTTCCTCTGCTGCACAAGGGGAAGAGCGCAGGGATTTCACAATAACGGGTCTTTCGGCGCAAACTGCTGCAACCTGGAGCATTTTGGCTCAGTCCACTGGGGCAGGAGATCAGCTGCTCCTCTGACCCGAGCAGTGGAGGAGATCTGTGAGAGATGCTTCACAGAGAGGAAGATCTGCGGCAAAAATGAGGACTTTTCTCCTTCTGCTCGGGTTTGTCCGCATCGGCCCGATTTGGAGCTTTTTTGAAGGAGCCTGTCCCAGAAAAGGTGAATGTTTGAAACTTTTATTAATTTACCAAAAAATAGAACTGCTTAACTATATTATTATTAAACCTAAACAAGATTATTTTATTAAATTAGCAAAGAACTATTTTAAAGCCTTTTAATGTGTTTTATCTCTTCATTTAAGCTTAGAGGAAATGTGTTGTTTTCATGTGAAGGCCCAGTTTTATCACAAAATTAATAAAAAAGCAACTTTTTCAAGTTTTTTGAAAACAATTAGCTTTAAAAATTAATAAACTAAATGTAAAGAGTTTTTTTATTTTGGTAAAATGTTAGTTTTTAGAACTTTAGCTCCAACTTTTACTTCAATGTACTCAAGAAAACAAACGGCTAAAGCAATTATTTAGAGTTTTATCACATTAAGAAACAACCTTTTTTATGGAGTTCCTTCCTCTACTTCCAAACTGAAACTGAAAAGGATTTTTCCAGCAATAATGGTGAACATCAATGTAAGAAGCAAATGAAAAGCGAAGGATAAAGGCAAAGAATTAGCTTAGATTCAAATGAATTTCCTGAACTGTAATTTTTAATGTACTACAATAACAACAAATTAAATTTTAGTTTATTCCAATTTGTTTTTTAATTCTTTTCCTTCTAATAATCACAGATTTTTATTTAGAAAATGTTAATTTCACCTGAAAAGCCCAAAGAAAAATCAATCAAAGCAGCCAAATATGCGAAATGTTATAATTAGGTTTGTTGCTCAGAGACGTTTAATTAGCACAGAGGAGAAGCTGAAATGGTAAAAGAGGAAGTTTTGAATAGGTTGGTAGTTTTGGTTATGCAACATCACATCCTCTGTGATCTGTGCCAAGTAAGTCAGCCGTGTCCAGAAAGAAGTACAGTAACACACTCATATCACACTCATCTTAAAGAATAAAGTCGAATGTTTGCTGGTTGGACTCATTCTAGTGTTTGTTTTTCTGTGAAGATCCGCCCCCTGGCGTGCTGGTTTTATCTCCGGGAAGTAGGCTGGTCCTGACCTGCAGTGGCCTCGTGAAGGTGAACGGAGAAAAGGTCATCCTGACCAGAACAGGCCCGCACGCCAACAGCAGAAGAACTTCAACTGCTAAAGTCCCGACTGTGACTCACAACAGCACCGCCTCCACAACGGGTCAAAAACCGTCCATGCGGAGTACGGCAAACGAGGAACACCAGCACGCCACTTCTACAGAAACCCTAAAGAACACAGTAAACAAAACGTCTCCCCTCATGGTCCAGCCAACCAGCAGCAGCAGAACAGCAGAAGATAAAACAGACTGGGAGAATGAGGAGATGGACACTGAGGGAGGCGTTAGGGTGACCAGGGGGGTTCGGTGGAGGCCTCAGTGGAAATGGAACAAGCTGCTGGTGGGCAGAGGAGGTAGAGACTGGGGGGAAATCAAGGTGATGAAGGGTGGAGAGACTCTGTGTCTGCCCTCAGTGAGAGCGTCTGACAGCGGGAGGTTCATGTGTCACCGTGGAGGCACAGAAACCTTTGCTCTTAAAGTCGTCGTTGCAGGTCAGTTTTGTTCCAAATTACAAAAAAATAAGAAGAAGCGTTGATGCAACTCTAAAAATTCCACTGTTGTCATGCAACTCAGTAAATCTACAGAACGTTTGCATGAATAAAAGTGGCTTTGCTCTCCTCTGGTCTCTTAGATCCTCCAGAGAGGCCCAGTCTGTCCTGCTACAAAAAGGCCCCAAAAAGTAAAATCCGCTGTGAGTGGAAGCCTCTAAAGACACAGGTCAAGCAGCCCAGCTGTTTTCTCTCTCTGAGTAAAGGGTAAGGAGGGAAATATTGGTTCTCATAACTTACAGAAAATCTTGTCTGAAATATTTAACAAAAAATAAATAAAAAAAAACTGTAAAGGAAAGCCTTGAAATGTCTGGAAGCATCAGAGTTCAGGGGGAAATCTTCAGACTTCATTCCTTATTGACTCATTTCAATATTACTATAATAAATAGATGCAATGATTGATGCCACATTTAATACCTGTTAAAGTTATGTTACTTTAAGAGGAGCATTTTGGTGAGCACAAAACACTGAAAAAAATGTAAAAATTAAATCTGACCTTAAAAATAAAACACATGAATCATGAGTTTTATGCAAGAGACACTTTAGATGATTTACTTTGAGATTCAACAATCCAAGAATGAATCACTTCATGCAGAAAAGTTTTTTAAAGAAAGTCATAGAAAAAAAATATTTGTCCTTTCTTTAAAAAAGCTCAGAGATTTTTCATTTCTTGAACTCTAAAAAATTAAAATTGATCCTCATTTTTATATTTCAAACTGATGTAGAAATGATGAGTCAGCATTTTTTTTTAGAAAAACAGAAAATGACCAAACCATTTTTTTTTCCAGTTCTGAAAAAGCGTTCCAGCAAATTCCGTGTTCCTCTTCGCCCTCCCGCTGCTGGTGTGCTGTGGACTACAATGAAGACGATCAGGGAACTCTTCACTTGGCATTTCTGTGTGCAACCAGCATCGTGGGCAACGCCACCAGCGAGGTGCTGCACTTTAAACCTATGGAGATTGGTAAATGGAGCGTCCCATTCCCACTCAGTGTGAACACTTCCCTCTGATGTAAACTGAAACTGTGCACACTTTGTTTCCAGTCAAGCCAGATCCACCTTCAAACATCTTAGTGCACCAGCAGGAAGGACACTCCAGGAGAATAGAAGTCACATGGAACCGTCCCACTACATGGCCACAAGACAACTACTATGGAATCATCTATGAGCTTAAGTACAGACCTTCAATTTCCTTACATGAGCAGGTTTGTAATCATCTGAGACTTTGAATTCATCAAAGGTTTTCATTTCTACAAAAATCATTTTCAGTGAAGGACTTTTGATTGTGTGTTTAGGTGAATCTGATTAACGGCCAGCAGTCATACAGTATCCATGATGCTTTGTCCGGTCTTGACTATGTGATTCAGCTGAGATCCAAAGAAGAGTATGAAGGTCGTTGGAGCGAGTGGAGTTCACCTGTTTATGCCAGGAGCTGGAATGGTAAACACACAAACACACAAAAAGTTATGCTCTACATTTGTGACGATACTAGCAGCTTTTTTATCACGTTGTTTTTGGGGATAAGAGACAAAACTTGGACAATCTTGGAAAAAACATATTTAGACACATTAATAAGTAAATATTAATAAGTGAAATTATGAGATTGTTAATCACATTCAGTGTTTCTCAAAAGCTCTAACAAAAATGTTCAGATGATTGACATTGTAAACATTGTTCTGCCTCTCCTGAAGGGCGTTTCAGTTTGGCCACTAGGTGGAGCTAGCGCTATAGCAACACACTTTTTTCAAGAAGAATAAGCAAAAAAATGAGCAAAAACGGTTCTTTAAATAACAAATGGTTACTTTAAAAAAGGTTTCCTTAAAAGACATAACATTTTCCTTCACTGAAACTAATTTGTAACCCTGAGCTCAAATCTAAAAAAATAATAATAGAGAGAAAGTGAAATTAAATAGAAAAACTTGAAAACATTTGAGTGAAATCACATAATATTACACATTTAGGTTTATGATGGTCCAAAATGGGAAAAAAAGTATTTGTTACCAAAGAAAGAGATTTTGACGAATATTCGCAAAAAAACATTTAAAATTTTTATTTGCAATTTACAATGTTTTGATTTGAAAATCAACTTTTTTTAAAATAACTTTTCATTATTTACCATGTATCCTTAAATCCAGGACTACACTTAATTTAGAATCACCTTAAAAAAAGGATATAATTTGAAAATAAATTCAGGCATGAAGGCGTTCATTTCAAACTGTGACTTCTGCTCTTATTATGTTGGCACAGATATTACTCCATAGAGTGAGTCAGCATGCAGATCATGTTCCAAAAACAGACAGATTTGGGTTGAGTTTCGGTACCTTTTAGAACGTTACAGCAACAGCATTTAACATAAAGGTCTGAGTTGGTGTTCAGTGAAAATGTATTTCATGAGTCACAAAAAACGAAAGTAGATTTCATTTGGGTGGGAAGGCAGATTGGGGGTTCAGTGTGGAGGATATTTGGCAGTTGGTGAAAACCAAGTGTCCCAGAGGAAGCTGGGCCGTCTCAGATAAACAGTCACATCTGGATTTGTAGCGGCTTTTTTAAGAAAAAAATCAAAGAAAAGTTTGTGTTTCTTTGTGTTAAAGACAAAGAAAATAGTGCACATTAAGGCAAACAGAAATGAGGAAATCCTCAATGCACTGGAAATAACATTTGAGATCATTAAGCAAGACTTAATAACTTTGTATTTGAAATATTATATTACTTCAAGTTAATGTTTGATTCACATATATAAAATATAGAAGTGATCCTATAACTTTAACACAAAGCTTTTGAAATAAAGAGGAATTAACTGCTATAAGATTAATTGTAAACTGCAGATAAATGTATGTTTTAACCCTTTAACACCAGATCTCCAGTGTATATGTTCTTTGATATACTGTAACTTTTCAACCATTTACACCACATGTGTCAAAGTCAAGGCCCAGGGGCCGGATCCGGCCCTACGGTCAATTCTATCCGACCCTCCAGATCATTTTATTTTATTATTAATGGCCCAATGATATCTTGCGCTCCTAACTTGTATAATTTTGACAAAATATATTTTTATCGAGAGTAAATATAAGGTTTAATTCGATTTATTCTGGAATAATATTCCTGCATTTTTATTATTCATAATTATGTTAAAAAGTTACAGTTTTAAAGTTTTAAAAATGGGCATTCTACTAGCTTTATGGACTATTTTGGCAAGATTTTTCGTGGCTATTTGGAAGTTTAGCTAATATTTCAGCAACATTCTAGCTGTTTTGGCTTTTTTAGACTTATTTTTCAAGAGTACTTCAGGCTGTTTTAGAGTTAAGCTAATAGTTACACGCTATTTGTTTTGGCTAAATTTGGCTTTTTAAAAAGTAATTATTTTTTTTTTTTATTTAATGCCCATTTTGGATCTTAGCTAATATTTCAGCTACATGCTAGCTAATTTAGGCTTTTCCAATTTTTCTTTTTTTTTAGGTATTCTCAAGTTTAGCTATTTTTAGCTACATGCTAGCTGTTTTGGCTAACCTAAGCTTTGTTTTCTTTAGTTTTTAGGCTGATTTGGCATTTAGCTAATATTCTAGATGGCTATTTTTAGCCATCAACTTCAGCATCTTCAGCTGCCAAATTCAGCTTACAGCATGCACACTGGCATTATTGCTATATATCTAGTTCATAAGTAAAATAGTTACAGTTTTAAAGTTTTTAATATTCTAAGCTATTCGCCCGCGACCTAAGGTGTGTTTTGGATTTTGGCCCCTTGTGTGACTGACTTTGACACCCAATGTTTACATAATCAACATAATTCTGGTAGATTTTGAAGGAGAAAAGCAGCATGAGCACAGTTGAAAAGTTACAGCATGTTAAATATTTTGTGTTTAAGCATCACAGGCAATGGTGCCTCAGGTGTTAAAAGTTTCCAATTGTATCAGAAAGACTTTCTAAAGAATCCTTTAATGTAAAATGTGTAACGTTTGTTTTAAATCAAATGAATTGATTTTCTGTTTCAGAAACCAAAACAGAGGACCCAGCATTCTCTTTGGATTCTCATGAAAAGGTCAATCAAGGTGAGCTCAAAGAAGAGATTGAACATTTATTTTAGGATAGAAAAGTTTTAGGGAATAAATATTTTTGTTACTTTTTCTAACCACAATTTTAAAATGTTCATTCTTCATTGTCTAAAAGGTGTCCCATGCAGACATCTCAAACTTTAATTTCTGTTGCAGAGGTTGACCATGATGGATCAGGCTCTGGATGGGACCCAGACAACACAGAAAGTGAGGCGCCCCACCTACCCAAAAAAAACCTAAAAAATTCTGTTGAAATGCTTTTAGTGGTTAAAAAAACCCTTCCTCCTCACTGTGTTTTAAACAGGAAAGCATGTCTTCATCGTAACAGACTTGAGAACCAAACGACCCACAGGAGACATGTTTTCCCTCCTCACACAACAGAAGTAAACGCAACAATGATCTTCTCCGTCTTCCTCATTTTGTGTCGCAGGTTCTACAGCAGACGCCCGTGTGTACTCGTGCATTTGGTTACATCACATCGTTTGGGTTTCTGGCCTTTTTGCCGTTTTGTCAGTTATTTTAGTCCTCTACATTTTCAGGTAAAACTCCTACACCTGCTATTTTTTTACCCCTAAAGTCCAATTAAAAAGCAGAAGATTATGTGCTTTTTCCCTTTTATGATTTTCAGACACAAGGTCCGAATAATGTCGAAGCTTCACCGCATGGGAGTCTTCTCAAAGTGTGGTGGCTTTTGGCCGTCTTCTCCCTCCGACCCGGCACCTCCAGAGGGGAAGGCTCTGGTGACCTTCTCACCTCAACTTCTCAACAAACAACCGCCAAGTGATCCTCAAGAGGAGGAAAATGAGGAAGAAGAAACTCTGACGGACAGAATAGAAGCGATGCACTTCAACAACAACACCTATTTCTTTCTGCAGAGACAGCCGTGAACATCGAACGGTTTGGTCCTCTTGGGAGGTTGATTCCATCTGGGGGAATAAAGAACAGCTCCATGAAACGTTCAGCAACAGCTTGTATATACTGTATATTCATATTTCTACCTCTAACCCTGAATTTCTACTTTGTTCATAAATGTACATTTAGATGAGTTCGTATTCATGCATTTTCTTAAAAGCTATTTTTACAATATTTTCTTTTGCTTGATGCAAAATAAAAGCACTATTACCTGTGTAAACGTTCACTTGCCCTCATGCACTATTACAATGTCATTAAAGAGGACAAAATTTACATTCACTTGTCTGTTTTGTTTCTGCTTGAAAGGTTATCAAAAGATTTGTTGAGCCTTTTACAATGTTAAAGGTCTTGGAAGTAAAAGCATTACAAATGAATACACATGGTTTGGAGATAAGTTCAGGGACGCAGATGGAAATGGTTTGGACACATTGAGAAGAGGGACAGTTTTGGGGAAAGCGTGCTGAAGTTGGAGCGACCAGGATAGAGGTGTAGAGGAAGACAACTTTGAAGTTTTTGACTGTGATGCAGGAGGACCGGAAGGTGGTTGGTGTGAGTGAGAAGGATGGAGAGGAGTTTGTTGGATGGAAGCTGGAAAAGGCAAAGTTTGTGAGGTTGTCCTTTTCTGCCACCTTGTGGACAGTGTGTAGTACTGCAGCTGTTTTCACAGCGACCGTTTGACTTTTAATTAAAGGTCATGTTAGGCTAAAAAGTGGAAAATCCTTCCATTGTTTCACTATTTTTACTTTTAAAAAAGTTCTCGTTGAATGCCAAAAATGAATCATACTGATATGATTATTTTCTAAGACAAGGCTCCTAATTATTATAATATCAAAAATGTATTTTTGAAGAAATTACTGAGATGTTATATTTTCAAGGGTAAATGCATTAAAATTGTATGCACATATATATTTATTTATCATTTAAAACAATAAAAATAATTATTAAAAACTTTAAGTTTTATTATTTGATAGGTGTGGCTTTACTGAGCAATTGCAAAAACTAAAACAATTTACTGTATCCCAAATGAAATAAATGTATTCTTTATGCTTTGAGTTTTTCAGCATTTTTTTAAGAGGAGAAACACTTGAATATTTTTATTATTGTTTTGTTTATTTTTCTGCCAATTATTGTGTGAAAACAGAAAAATTCATACCAGACTGTGACAACTGATTATAAGACGCTGAGGTACATTTTAAAAACTGGTTTCATTAATCTATATACATTTTTACAGCGGTCTATATGTCATCAAACAGTTTTTGTGGATGAGTAAGTCAGACCATAGACTTACTATTAACATTTGAGTCAGACTTGTGCTTCAAAAGCTTATAAGGTTGTGCTGTGCCGCCCCCCTGCGGACAGTGTTTGTAATCGCAGCTGTTTCCACAGCAACCGCTGATAACACTGAGCACACATTTCCAGGTTTTGGCTTCGCGGTGAGTCCTTCTTAAAACATTTAGAGACATTATGGCAGAAAAGGACGTTGAGACGAAGCTGGACACGAGTGTTCTTAATGCAGAACAGCAAGAAAAACTTCGACAGTTTAAGGTAGCGAGACCAGCTAACAGTGCTAGCCAAAAATGATCAACTTTAGCCTCAAATTGCTAATTATTATTATTATTTTTAACGTTTTGATTCCAGATCAAGACGAGAATCGACAACGAGAAATATATGCGAGCGCATCCTGAAGTAGAAGTTTTGGTTGGAGACTTTCTAAGGTCTGTTTTTGTTTTATTTAAGGTCCTGATGCAATTTTACTATTGAAAAAATTAAAACTGTTATAATTTAATGGAAAAAATTAAGCATACTGACATATTTCTTTTCTAGGACATAGCTTTTAATTATTAAAAGTTAGTTTTTTTAGAAAAACGTGAAAAAATCTGACTTTTCAAAGGTGAATCTACATTAAGCCTATGGGGGTCCTAAAATATAATTAATTTTTGAAATAAAAGAATAAAAACTAATCAATAAATACATGTAACCCGTGTTTTTTTGGGAAGTGTAGCT
>NC_050527.1:8471555-8491548 GCF_002922805.2 Oryzias melastigma
CAGAGTTACCATGAATTTGCCCCTTCGGCTTCAGCCTTTTGGAGAAACCGGAACATTTGTTCTGTGCCCAAATTTGGAGGTGGGATCATGTTAGAATAGAGCTTGTGTCATATACAGAAAGAAAAAAAAACAAGTCATGCACCTGCTTTGATTAAGTCAACAGGAGGTAAACGCCCATCCAGATCACATTAGATGAGAGATCACTGCAGAAGAAGAACATCCTCTGCGCTCTTTCTCTTGTGAGTGTCCTGCTTTTCCTTCAACCTTTTTCCAGGAAACTCAAGCTAGAAGACACAAATTCTGTAAGTACTGACAGCTTGATGCACAAATAAATTGAAGTTAAATTAAAAATTGTTTTGAAGTCATCATTTTCATAACCTTTTTGTTTAATTTTACTCCTGGAATAATGATCAACAAATAATTCTATATTATTTGGACTGTGGGTTGTGTAGATATTTGTTATCTGTGTTGTTTTCTAGAAATCAGAACATTTAGATGGCAAAGCAAACAAATTGAGCATAGGCAAAATACCAGCATGCAAATTTACTATATAGACCAGTGAAAGGAATCCAAAAGATTTACAGAAACTGGGCCTGAAATGCACATAAGGAGCAGATTAAAAAAAACACACACACACACAATTGTGCTGTTTTTGACTGCATGTTATCCTCAAAAGTACATGAACTCTCCCTTAGGGTCAGCAACAGAGAGAGTTACCAAGGAAGTAAGATCACAAAAGCTCACAGGAGGATGAAGTCTGCTGCTTACAAGGAAACAAGTCCCATAACAACTATATCACAACAACATTAAACATGAAAGTAGTTTAAAAAATGTTAAATTATAGGATTTAAATGAATTGTCCTTTGATGCAGAGTTGTTTTAATGCATGTTTGACAGAAAAGAGGCGTCCCTCATGGCTCCAAACGGCGGATTCTGTTTCTTTATTCTTATCATGACCTCTGCAGCTTTAGGTGAGTTATCTTTTTACTCCCCTTTTGTGATCAAGTTTAGATTCATATGGGCTCAATGCAAGCTTCCCTTTGCTGACTCAGCTCTACTGTGTTCAGCTCAGCCTCCAGACCTGACCGTGGACGACAAAACTGTCAAAAAACTGGTGAGAACCGTCCAGAGAGATCAAGATTAAAACGTTTTAGGCACATTCTTAATTTAAAGCATACTTTTTGTCATTTATTATTGTTATTTATTATTTCTGCATACAAGCATAACTTTATAACTGGAAAACTTTTCGTCATTTTCAGATGATGAAATGTCAGAGCAAAGGTGAGTGGGGTTATTGCTGCAGAAATATGAAAAATATAACTTAAAAATATATCATGTAAAGTTGTAAGTATTTAATTATTTATTTCAGTAATGTAAATGCTATTGAAGGCTGTGTTTTACTATGAGGCTCACAGGCGTGCAAACAAACTTCTTTTGTGACGTTCATGATGTCCTCTGCAGGATTCCCATTGCCTCCGATGTCGCTGCTGAATAGTGTCTTCAATAGCAGGTAATTTGGTATTGTGTGGGTCTTTCCTCTCTGTTGTGTTGCCTTTCTGACGAGGCCAGTTGTGGTCAGAGTTTATGAAAATGAGGCCAAGCGGCTCTGCCTGAACTAATGCATTGTATTTTCCATAAACAAAGAGTCTTTTCATTGTAAAATGATTCCTTTCAACGTTTTCTCAGAACCTTTTTTCTAGGTTCAGATTTATTTGTTGAGGGCTTTGTGGTCATGATGAATTTCTGTGTTCATTTTTATTAAATATTACTATTATTATTTTATTGTTGTTTTAAAGCGACTTGATTGCAGTGGACAGAAGCGCTGAGCAGTCCAGTACGATCCTGTCCAGCTTTCTACAAGTCTTGAATTCGGTCACTCCAGGCAGAAAAAATGACCCAATGAGTCAACTCGCCCAAATGAATGAAAAAATGGTAAGAGTACACTACAATACACAAAATGTTAAAGATAAAATAAATCTTCATTTAGATTATTCAGTATTTTTGTTATTTCCCCCTGCTAGATGCATTTTTACATTTTTTTCTTTCTTGTTTTCAGACACACAGGATGTTGAACTGCAGCCATCTTTCATTCATGATCCAAAAGATAAGAAACTCATCTGTGAGTGTCAAAAAAAATAAACTTTAACAAGTGTTTTATGGGCAATAATCTCCTCTGTAGCTGCAGGATAACATTTGTTGTTCCCACAGGATTCATCATCATGTTTTCTGAAAGCTTTTGTGGCTCCTCTGTCGTGGACGGCTTTAATAACCCAAAGGGCGAGCAGCATCGACCCAGACAGCTACAACGCCCTGCTGTGGGCAGCCAGACCTGTGCTGGAGGATGAACCCTCTGAAACGATGAAGCTTCCCACCAAAGTAGAGGGCCAAAACATGAAAAGCATGTATGTGAAAAACCTGTTATGTTATCGAGGGAGAGTTCTAATCAAGTGTTCCTAAAATGATCAAACCTTCTGGGACTTCAGGATGAACATGCTACGGGAAGTCTACAAATCCATGACTGACATTCAAAGGAGTCGAGTGCTCAACTGGGCAAAAGATCAGATCTTGGAGAATAATTTTAACTGTACGACGAGGCCGCCGACTGATCCCCAAGCAAGTAAGAAATCGGACTAAAATGCAGTCAAACATTTAATTCTTACATGGAAACAAGTTTAAAGTATGAGTGGTAACACAAATAAAACACAAGTGGGATTTTACAAGCACTTGTGATGTAGCAGTCAGGCTGCAAGGAGTGCACACTTATCACTTGTACCGCGTCCAGGTCCAGCCCATATCCACCCATAAGGAGATGATCATCATGAACCACATGAGTTTTTGACTTTCTGATGTTATTTTTCATCAAGTGAGAATGTCCACTCTAACATTACTTACACAGGCCTGATGCTTTATTGCAAACCATCCCTCCAGTGGTTGGATTCAGAGTCATTGTCCATCATGGGGCCCTACATCTCCCAGCTGATGCCAGAGGATATTGACTTTTGCCCCAAACATAAGGTGATGGGACTCCTTCAGAGACTCACACGCATTGGAAACCAAAAGTTAAACTCTTGTTGTTGTTGGTTTTCTCATTCCAGCTTTGTGAGTTTTTCCTCTCAGCTCAGCTCAGATCCAGCATGTATGGAGCAGCAGAGATGGGACCGAGCCTGAGCAAGAAGTTCCTCCAAAGAATTCAGGAGTGCTTCAGTGAAAATGAGTTTCAACACCATGTAGATAAGTGGGTATTGATTAAGTAATAGATTTGAAATAAAAAAAATGTAAGTAATCACAACTACATTTTAATAGTTTGCTTACATTCTTGATAATGAGGCCGACTTAAAAACCTTGTCAAAGAATGAAATTTGAGTGGAAATAACTCTAGAACAGCTTTTTATACCCAACTGAATTGAATGTTTCAAACACTGCTAAAGAAATAAATTTAAAATTGCTTGAAGTTCCAAAATTTTAACAACTTACTAATATACTCTTTTAACGTACAAGATACTTTTTATTTAGCTGCAAATAATTAGCTAAAATTGGTTGTTTTAAAACACTAAATGATACACTTTCAATTTTTACATTTCATTTTAATAAATAAATTATGCACTATAAGATAACGTTTTACATTGTGTTGTACCATTGACAATAACAATAAAAGACTGTCTATTTCTGTGGTTAAAACAATAAGATAAAGATTGATCTTGTTTTATTTTGTTTTTGCTTTTGTTTTTTCATCTTTAAATTTGGGTTAAGACCCTATCTATAGCTATATCCCCTAGCTAGCCAGATAACTTGTAAGCTATCCCCTAGCTAGCTAGCTATCTTTTATTTAGCTAAATAAAAGCTTGTAAACTAGCCAACTAAATAGCTAGATAGCTGACTAGCTATCTTTTATTTATAAAAGCTTGCTATCTAAATAGCTAGCTAGCTAGCTATTTTTATTTAGCCAAATAAAAGCTTGTAAACTAGCTAGCTGGCTAAAAAAAAGAAAGTTAAAGACTCATTCAAATAACTTCTTGTTTTCATTATTTTTTTCAGGCTTGGCCCACTGGCTTGTTATTATGATGCTCCAGACTTGACCTCTGACCTCTGCCAAAGACTGCTTTCTCAACTTAGTAACTGTAATTACACCCTAAACCCCATGGTTTGTCTTCTTCTTTTCAACCAAAGTCTCAGATGTTTTTTTTTATTATTCAGAGGACAATAACAACTGTGAGTTTTAGCTGCTTCTCTCTGTTTTGACTTTTTCCACATGAAGCTGAGGAAGCACCTTGTCAACTGCATGATGTCAAACTCCAGTGATTCTGAAGCTCTGCTTCACCTGGGCAGTGGTGTTACAATGCTAAGTCCTGAGCAGCTGTCTGCTCTCCCTGCGACCAACCTGAGTAATGTGCTTCAACGCCTGGGCTTCGATTTGAGATGGACGACTGGTCAGCTGCTCACCATCGTCAGGAACCAGCTGGGGGATAAGAAGGTGAGTTTTGGGGGATGAGAGTTCTATTTTTGCAGCTCCTGATGCTCTGCTCCTCCTCAGTGCGAAGAGGTGTCAGGTAAGGAGCTGCTGGCCCTTCAGTCGGTTGCAGCGGGTTTACCGACTTGCGCTCTCAAGAACGACAAAGTGGAGGAAATCCTGACAGACAGAGAAGCTCTGAAGAACATGTCCCAACAAATGAGGAAGGGGCAATTGAAGGCCATGCTTCAGGGGGTGAGTAAGCTTAGAAAATGAATGTTTTCTAAAGATCAAGGGGGTAATTATGTCATCTATACATAAAACCCCAGAGAAACCTGAATGTTTCTCTCTTAGCTGCTTGGAAAAATGAATCCCTCAGAGCTGGTGCAGAAGTTGCCAGGCCCGTTGCTTCGCAGCATTTCTCTCAGCAACCTCAACAAAGCAAACATCACCTCACTGGAGCAAGTGCAGAACAAAACCTGGAGTCGGTCACAGGTAACTCTTACCACATCAGAGTTAAAATGATATCCTTTAATTATCTTTCTCCTACATTTCCAGACTGTTTACATTTAAGAAATGCGTCATGTTTTGTGTCTCTTATACAGGCAGCTTACCTGGCACAGAAGATGTTTAAACTCAAGCAGCTTCAATTTCAGTGAGATCCACAGTTCTGTCATTTCAGTTCATTTATCAGTGAATACCACATTTTGTTCAATTTCTAATATTTGTTTCTGATGCAGGAGGCTGAATTCAGTCCTTCAGGGTGTAACCTGTGAGATGATTGACAATGTTTCAGACAGCAGTGTCATGGAAATGGCTCAGGCCATAACAAAGACCCCACAGTGGCTCTCCAAAGTCCAGGTGAGGATTTATGTACCAACAAACACGGCAAATCCAGGCAGTTAAAGCCGATGAACCCTTTATTGAATGTGTTTTCAGGCACGGTGTGCAGCCCAAAAACTGTTTCTAACTTTGGAAAAAGAGAGATCCGATTATTTTAAAACCATCACAGAACAGGAGCTGGATGTGATTCCCACCATGTTGTTACTGCACTTACCGTAAGCAGAGCATTTACTTCTATTTCTAATATGGCAAAAACGTAGATGTTTTTTAGCTCCTTTTCTGCATTTCCAGGCCTTGGAATGTGAAGGATTTGCCTGACTCCACGTGCCGGGCGTTTCTTGACAAAATGCAAACGGCTAACCTGAGCTCGCTGCCTCTTCATGCTCCATCACGGCCTGCAATTACCCAGAGAGCCCTGCTTTGCCTCTCTAATGTACAAACATTTCCACCAACACAAACATGTTGACTTAGTCTTGGTCTGTGACACACTATTGGAAGCACAAACATTTCTTCAATGGGATTTATCCACTACAACATTAATCAATCTTGTGGCTCCAACTTCCTGTGCATTTGCAGGGCAGAAACCTGTCAGAACTGACAATCGCAGATGTGTCCCGGCTTGGACAGCTTTTGTGCGAGGTGAAGCCTTCCCAAATACAGCAAATGGCTCCTGATGTCATCAAGTTCAGCCTCCGGACTATGGCTTTCTGCTTTCACATTGCCCAGCTCCACCGGCCAGATCTGATTCAGATGGTCAACCAGACTTTTGGGTAGGAAAACTTGGTGTTGGGAGACTCTTCAAAGAAAGCTGAGTCTGATGTGTTGCTGTTCGGTCGCAGGAATCCATCTGATTGGTCAGAAAAGACGATGGAGTGTCTTGGTCCCCTCCTTCTTTTGGATGATAACACCACATCCTTTTTACCCAATAAAGTAATCATCAAACCCACCGTTGCATCTTTGAATGAGCGTTAACTTGTAGATTTTAATCTTTTGGTTTCTGTCAGCCTTGGATGAAGGATGTTCTCGTTTTCCTGAGGTCCCGCCTCCACTTCACTTCAGATGTTCTGCAGAAGAAGCTGTTTGATCTGACCACCAGCCCATCCAGTGCTGCACGCAGAAAAAGAGGAAGTAAGAGACTTTATTTCAAATGATCAGGAATATTTAAATCTAAAAATTTAATTATCTACTCATTTACCTTTTAGTTGCTGGTAGTGGAAGTGGCTCAGCCGTCAATGCAATAGATCCCAGCGAGAAGTTGATCGAAGAACTGGGAATGAACAACGTCTACTGGACAGCACCAAAGCTGGAGACGATGTCCAACAGCACATTTCTGGCTGCCGTAGAAACCCTAGGAGCAATACCTGGTTACAGTGCAGACCAGCTGCAGGTGCTCAGTCACAAAGGAGTTCAGGTACAGAGCTTAAATAAAAGGGAACTATTCCTTTTAGATCCAGTTAGAGGAAAAGTCCTCTTTCTTTTTATCTTTGCTTTTTTTGATTCTGAAATAAGGAGCTGCTGTAATCAATTTCAAAAAAATAATAATACGGCAAAAACTGACTCTTCAGATGGTAGAAAGACCTTTCTTTCAAGAAAAATTGTTTTTTTCTGTCTTGCTAGAAAAATAATTTTAATTATTACATATTATTATTCACCCAATTGGCAGATTTTTTGCTAACTTTAGGAAAATATTTTTAAGAATTTTTGACTAATTTCTTAATCAAACTATTTTTTATTAATCTAATTTACTTTATGAGTACTTGAATCATTGCACAGAAACCTTTAAGTCCTGTTTCACTAAAGAGCTGTTTTCCTTTTCTGAGGTTTTTCTATTTTTTTGGAGTCTAAAATGCTTTATTCTCTTTTCCCCTGCAGGCTTTTGGTCCAGTAACTCAGATGACAGAGAGAGATGTTGCACGGTTGGGATGTATTACTCGGGGTTTCTCCGACTCCAACTTGGAGAAGCTTCCCTTTTCTCTGGACATACTAGAGGGGATCGCTCACTGTGGTTGGAACAACTCGCAGGTTCATTTACAGACGTGGTCATGTCTAATATACCAAGTTCTCTCTTAAAGGGGGTTTCTGTCTCATTAGATGACGTCAGTGTGGAAAAGTGTTGCTAAATACAACAACCTGACAGTGCACAGGATGGGAGCTGCAGAGATGGTTGCACTGAACCGCTTCATCTGTGGTCTGAACTCCAGTGAGATCCGTCAGCTGAGTGTGGACGCCTTTAGGTTTGTGCAACACACACACACACACAAACACAAAAAAGCAAACCACTAGCAGATTTGAGATCATGGTTCTGTTTGTGTGTCACAGGGACGCCGTGGGCTCCATAGATGCAGTTCAATGCTCATCTAACATGAAAAAGCTGCTCAAGAACCTCACAGTGTCGGCATTTGGAAATCCAAGCACCTGGACTGAAGCGCGAGTGTCTGACTTACACAGCATCATTGGTGAGATGGTTCCTCCTCCTTTGAGTCGTATCAGTGCTGTGTGTCGACTCCTGTAGAGAGGATTTTTGTTTTCTAATCCCTTCTGGGTCAAAGATTGTTTCCTGTGTTTTCTCCTGCAGCTGGGTTGGATGCGGCTGAAATGGCTTCTCTCAAACCGTCCGTCTTTGCTTTTCTGACTGAGAGCTGCGTCCCACATATTCCTCCAGAAAACTTGGCGGTGAGTTCCTCCAACCAGACGGCAGCTGAGCGAAAATCAAAAGTCAATTTGATGATGCTTTTATACTTTTATACTCTGTAAATCTCAAAAGAACAAATGTGAATTTGAGGTTTTTGCTGAAGTAAATGTATTTAAGGGTTATTTATTTATTTTTTTTCCCATCAGGCACTGTCTGTTGCTCAGCTGGAGGCTCTCGGCCCCGACAACGCTGCCTTGCTGACCAGTGGACAGCGGGCAGTGCTGAGTGGAGACCAGCTGGCTGCAGTTCAAAGAGCTGCAACTGGTTCTACTGCTCCACCACAGAACTCTGCACAGTCTGGTAAAGCATACAAACAAAATGACAAAAAAATAATCTGTGTGTGTGTTTAATAACATTTAATAATAGTAGCAGAGTCAGACTTAGCAGTTTGGGGGCCCCAGGTGAACAATAACACTCTGCACCAGTTGTATTAATAGTTTTAGTTAGGTTTTACTAAAAAAATAAAAATAAAAAAAATAAAATAAAATGATGGAGCAAAGCAGTTCATTATGAAGTGGCGTCAATACCATAAAGAAAATGCTCTCAAAAGGATAATTTACTCTCCTCCTTTTTTGCGTTTTCCCTCCTTTTCATTTTCTTACAAGGGATTATTAAGGACCACAATAAAAAATGATAAATGTATAAAAATATAAGAATAATGTCTTGAGATTTTGAGAAAAAGTCAACATTTCACAAGAACAAGAAATCTTAAATGTATGACTCAATTTTACGTGGGACACGTTTCAAAATAAAATTGTAATTTGATCAAAATAAAGTACATTTGCAAAACATTTAAGCAGATTAGGCAACATTCACGAGTGGTGTGATGTCCATCTCAATTCTATAAATTGTTTCCAACACAAGTTAAACAGTTAATGTTTGTTTGTATCTTTTTAATAAATGCTTTAAGTTAAATGGGACATGCAATTTTTGGGAAAAAAAACTTGACATTTTCCTTGTAAAATTTTTGACTTTTTTCTCATGATTTTACAACTTTGTTCTTGTGAAATATTTTTACTCATGACTTTTTTTTTACTTTTCTTGCATAAATTTACAATTTTATTCGCATCTAATTTTGACTGTTTTCTCATAGATTTAGGAATTTATTCTTGTAAAATTTAGTCTTTTTTTATCACAAGTCAAGTTTTTTTTGTCAAATTTAGACTTTTTCTCTCCTTATCCTAGGATTTTGTTCTTGTAAAATATAGATTTTTCTACCATCAGTTTAAGACTTTATTCTTATTTAATTTTAAATTTAATCTCATAAATTGATAAATTTATAAGTATTCATAATAGGGCCCCAAAGCGTTGGGGGGCCCTTTGCAATCCCCTACCTTTACGTAATGGTAAGTCTGCCGCTGAACTTTAAAACTTAACATTTTGTAAAATTTGTGGCAGGAATTAATCAAATACTCTAATATGTACTTTAAAAAGTTACCTGGTGTTCCTACTGACTGTGGCTTCTTAATGTAACCTTAATGTTCTCATGTGACTTTCAGATTCTGGAGCTCCTGCTCTGATGGGCGACGGGTTCTGCCTCCTGGTGAAGCCTCTCCTGCTTCTCATCACAGGAGTCCTGCTGCTGTGAGAACCCAGTTCTCCCTTCCTGCTGCAATCAAAGCACACGACACTTTTCCCTCCTCGTGCACTTAGAATCTCATCTCTAGACATTTGTTGAAGACAGGTGAAGACCAGTTTTAGATTGGAGGAAAGTGGTTTAGCGATACAGTAGTGATGTCATTTTGTGAATCATATCTTGTAAAAAGTTACATTTAAATTAATTATAAAAGTTGAAGCTGAAATGTGTGTTGGGATCTTTAAAAATCCTCTTTAAGTAAATAAAATAAAATATTGATTATATATTTTATTAATAAAAAATAATTTCATCGTTGAAAATTAATATTTTAAAAGAATAACCAATTCCAGAGTTGGCCTTGGAGAAAACCCAGGACTCACTCGAGAGACCACATCTCTTGGTTGACCTGAGAAGGCTTCAGGGTCCCCCCAGAGGAGATGGAGAAAGTGACCGGCAGAGGAAAGGCTGGGCATCTTTGCTTTAACATGTGACCCAGTCCTGGATGAGCAAAATAAGATGGATGATGGAACGAATTCCTCTTCTGGGCTGCACGGCGGTGCAGTGGTTAGCTCTCTCGCCTATGATGGACTGGCAACTTGTTAAGTTGGAAAATTGATGGATTGAATGAAACAAAATGGTCCAAACACACATTTAATATTGCAGACCCACATTATTTCACTGCTCTGACTTATAACCCCTTTTCAACTTTATTCGTTTATTTTTCTAAAATCTTTGTACCATCTTTCCTAAAACACACACTGATGTGACATTTAAAGATGAAATTTGTGTTTAGTGTTTTTAACACGTTCTTGTGGCATTTTTCTAATGATGGAGGTCACAAATAAAGAAAATTTACCTTAAAATTGTATTTAAGTATTTTGTATTCAAAATGAAGTACCCGCCGATCCCAGAAAGCCAAAATCCCATAGACTTCTATGGAGAAATAAACAGCTATTATTCAGTCGTTCTGTTTGGGAGAATAACCATTCTTGTTCTGGTACCTCTTTTTCACATTTTCTTGCTAAACTAAATTTTTTTCCCATGACATATTTTCTTTATCACGAGTTATAAACTGACCAATCAGAAGCCTCAGTGGAAACATGTGGTGCCCAGTGGCCCCACCTACATTGTTCAAAATCTTTGACAGATTCTCCAGAACCTGCTATCAGTGGAAGGGGTGTGGCTTTTAAACAAGTTCACTCCAGATTTGCAAGAGAAACGACGACTCAGACCAACTCGGACCAATCACTGCTTACTGATGTTGTCTGGTTCCAACATGGCGGAGTCGTTCCGTGGAAAAATGGAGACTGAATTTACCTCATTTCGTTGGAACTGGAGGTAAGGCGTTTCCTAAGGGTGACGTCACACTATGCTTTGTTCAAAAGATGATGATATATGTCCATAGTTACATAACAGGGAGAGGAAGGGGGTGGGGTTACCAACAGACCCACCCCCACAACACTTTTAGATCAAAAGATGATGACTGACACAATTTATGAGGAATATCAAAAAGGAACACAAAGGTACGTGGCTCAAGGATTTTTATTCTCTTTAAGTGTCCAGGACTAAAAAACACGTTAAACAAGTTCATGTTCGGAGGAAAGTAAAAAGAATAATCATCTTGCAAAAAGAACAATTTGTTTTTACAGGATTCTGATAGATTTAGATAAATATTTAGCAAAACTATTTTACTTACATGATTTTAATTGAATTTTATATATATATATATTGTGTGTATGCGTGTTTAACCTAATTTATTAAATGTGTTAAATTATTGTTACTTTTTTAGTACAATTACAGACTTTAAATGTTCAAAGATGGATGTTTCTACAGTAACACATAAATCATAGACATTTTACCTCCATTAAACTTTAAAAACAAAATGTAAAGATGCGCTACAAAGATACAAAACAAAGGTTAAAGATATCTAAAAATATAATATACTTCACAAAATGTCTGTCAAAGTGAAACTATTTTCTGAGTGAGAACTTTTTTTAATTCTGAGATGCTAAAAAAGACTTTCATGATGACTGTTGCATTTATTTATGTAAATGTCTAATTGAGCCTCCAGGAAACAGGAAGCGGTTTTGACGTCTTTAATATTGTGGCTGAAGTGCAGCAGATCCTGAGTTTTAAACTTGTAAAAACAGTGCTGAGAAGCTCTTTGGTTACGTGGGTGCACAGGTGAATGAGCCCCCCATGACTAAAACAGTAAAGGCACTTGCAGGGATTTTCTCGGATACTCACCCGTGCATTCAGATGGTTTTTCCTGCATTTCTTGCAATAATAAAAGCCATGCCGTGAGTTCTGAAATGTGTGTTTAGGTCGGATGTCTTTTCAAAGTGTTTGCCACACACCTTACAGGCCAGCCCTCCCTCCTCGTCCTTTCCCTGACCCGTGGACGGTTGGTTGGACGGGGAGGCTGGCGCCGAGCCGTTCAGGTGGCCTCTGTCGCTGGGGTTTGTGGTGTTGCCGGGGGAGGGTGCCGGGTGCCCACCGAGACTTTGCGGGCCGTCACCGGATGCGTCTTTCACCTTGTGTGAGATGAAGCGGTGGCGGGACAGGGAGGATGAAGATGTGAAGCAGGCGCCGCACTGCAGACACTGCAGGCCAGTGCTCTCCGCGGCGCTCTGTCTGTGCTGGCTGATGTGCTCCTGAAACGCCGCCTGGACGTCTGTGGAGAAGCCGCAGGGAGCGCAGCTGAACACAGACTCGGAGGGAGCGCAGGAGCGCAGCTTCTTCGCCGGACTCATCCTGTGTGTGGAGTCTTCGTCGTGCTCCACCTTCACCCCTCTGCGCTTCCGGCGAGACCTCACGCTGTCCTGCTCCGATGAGCTGTCGGCTTCATATCCTCTCTGCAGTTTCACAAACTACATCTGAGAAAACACGCCTGCCATCCGTTTTGTAATGAGAGCGGCGGCAGAAGCTTACCGTCCCTCCATCCTGGTTCAGGCTGTCCACGCCGTGCCTCAGCTCAATGTGTCTCTCCAACATGGCTCTGCTGCTGAAGGTTTTCTTACTCTCACAGCAAAACCTACAAACACGTTTAAGACGTACTTTAATGCAGTGGTCCCCAACCCCAGGGCCTGGTTTTTTCAAACCAGAAACGACTTCTACAAACGACAACATTGTTTCATTGAATCTTCATCATCTGTTAAAAAAAATAGATTTTTCTTATCTATCTGGAGCAAAATTTCTTGTAGTAGTATTTCATATTAAGAATAGATTTTCAAAATCTTAAAAATGCCAACTTTGGCCCAGTTCGGACCGGTCCGTGAAAATATTGTCTCATTTAAACCAGCCTGTAGCCTGAAAATGGTTAGAGACCAGTGCTTTAAGGATTTGACACATCATTGATAGTTTCAATTTTACTCTGTTAGCTGTAGTGAATTTACTTAAAGACCCACTCCAATGAAAACTTGGTTCTGAACATGTTCTTGCAGCATTTTTCTTAATATGGAGGACAAATATTAAGAAAATTAAACTTAAATATGCACTTTATCAATCATCTTCTTCTAACAGCATTTGTTGTCTGAAAAATATTTTATATTTGGAGATGATAAAGGTCACATGGTCCTCTCTAATTCATTTTCTGGTCTTCAATCTGGAAATCTCACCCTTCAACTGCATCTTTAATAAATCTGGAGCAAACTCTGAGGATGGCTGGTCACACCAAATTGAAAAAAATGAAACCACAAAAATTAATTTCAGCTTTAGCACCGTTTTAGCTTTTGATGCACAAATAAAGTCCTTCAAACAAAAACAAAAAAATGTGATATTTTTATTCTATTTATCTCTACTAAAGGGAAGTTTTTGTGCTCCTTTTCCTCTAAAGGGATGGAATACTCACTGACAGCGGAAGCCCCGGCTCAGAATTTTGTGTTTGTCCCGGATGTGGCGCCTCATGCTGGAGGTGGTGGTGAAAGAGCTCTCACACTTGTTGCAGGGAAACTTCTTCAGCGTCTGAACACACAAACATTCACATGTGGGGTTCTTTCGGTTTAGCTCTTAAGTTGATCATAAGCCGTTTTGCTCGCTTTGAGACCTTGCCGTGCTGTTTGCTCATGTGGTTGATGTAGTCCTCCTTCTCCATGAACTGCAGGTTGCAAGAATGACACTTCCAACCTGAAGGTGCTTTGATCCTTTCAGCCTTGACTTTCCTTTTCATCCCCTTTTCCGGCTCCCCCTCTCCCTCGGAGCTCTTGAAGCTCGCAGAGGCAGGTGACACCAACTCTTCTTTAATGGCAACGGTCTTGTGGGTCTGAGGAACGTTAATAAAAAAACAATGAAATAAATGAATTGCGGGGGTTTTTGTGTCTGAATATTTAAGACAGAGCTACCTTGAAATGTTCCAGCATTGAATGTCTCTGAGAGAACAGCTTGTTGCACTCGGGACATTTAAACACCTGCACCCTCTGGTTGGTTAAATGAGTGTCAAAGTGGGTGTGCAACACGTGCTTATATGTAAAAACCGTGTCACACATGACACATTTATAGATTAGCCTGCAAAGAAATAGAAATCAAAGTTAGTTTATGTGAAAGGAAAGTTAGACCAGACCACGTTGAGTGTGTGTTTTACATACAAAGTCTGTCCCTCGGTGAGATCTGGATGTTGGGTATTAATGTGGCTCTGTACGCTGGGGGCAGATTTGAAAGCCATGGGGCAGCTGGGGCACTTGTGGAACACGTCGCAATGAGCCTGCTGGATGTGCGACTTCACAGAGTTCAGACCTCCAAACACCACCAGGCAGCTGGAGCATCTGTAAGAACAGGGAGGCGAAGGAAAAGTCGATCTAAAGGCAGAAGATGATTGAAGGTAGAGGTGACGTGAACCGGGAGGCCGTACCTGTAGCCAACACGACGAGAGAAATGCAGGCAGGTCTCGTATAAATGCTTCTGGAACAGCGGCTGTTTGAGTGTGAGGCCGCACTCCGGGCAGACGTGTGGCTGGCTCCCTTGGTGGAAGCGCTGATGTGCCGCCGAGCTGCAGTGGTTGGGAAGCAGCATGGTAGGGGAGCACTCTGTACACGACTGGATAAACCGGGAAAAAAGCCATAAGAGTCAAAATTTAGAAAACACTAAGTAAAAACTTAAAAACTCATACTAAAAACACAATTATTATTACTTTTAGATTTTAAGGAAATAAAATGGGTCAAAAAATCTCAGCAAACCAGGAAGTTATTCTATAGTTTTATAACTTAGATTTATGTTACAAGCAGGAAACATTACAATAAGCTAGAATTATAGTGAGGTGGAAAAATATCCCAAACATTAACAGAAATTTAAATTTCTCATCAAAAGTAAGATGTTTTAATCCTATCTTGTAGTATTAGAACGATGGACTGTATGTGAGAACTGGACAGAGCAAGTATTTATTTATTTATTTAAGGATCCCCATTAGTCTCAACCAAAGGTGAGACTATTCTTCCTGGGGTCCACAAGTATGACATCATCCATATGGAAGAGCTATGTCTGAATTACCACCCTAATCTCCAACTACAAAAAACAAAATAAGATAAAAGCCTACGAATAATTTATTCCTATTTATATAAAATAATCCAGATGCCTATATAAACTAAGTACATTATGGTCTCGAAAAAAAAAGTTAGTATTTACAACTTTAAATTATTTAAATGTCCCTCCCACTGCTATATACAACTGTCTCCCTTTCTGACCCCCCCTACAGTCATTGCTTAGAATAGAAAAACTTACAGTACTGTGAGCAGCTTTGACCTCCTGAAAATGGTCCGCCAGCTCCTCTTTACTGCTAAACTGAGCTTGACACTCTGGACATTTAATGCTAGTGTTTGGTGCCGCCTCCGCTCCTTTGCCGGTCAGTGACCAGAGCTTTGAAGTGGCCTGCCCCAACACTGAAGGAGATGACCCTAAAGGGGTAAAATATAATAGAGTTGGAGACACTTTAAAGCAAAAGAACAACCAATCCACAAAGATTCTCCAACCTTCTTTTGCTGCTTCTGGCTGGCTGATCATCAGGTCTACAGGCACAGGCTTCATGACTAGGTGGGAACACTGCATGATCAGGCCTCTCTCCTTGTGCTCCCTGGCGTGTAAGAGCAGGCTGCACTTGTTGAAGAAGGCCAGACGTTTGGCGCAGTGATTGCAGGTCACCTCGATTCGGAGCGAGCGGCGGTCATAGTGCTGCGCCAAACTCTGCTCCAGGGCAAAGGCGTCCCCACACTCCAGGCAGCGGTAACCCTGAGGAGCATCGGACAGGCTTTCTGTGAGATGTGAAGCCTGATAATCCCTTATGGAGCACAATTTATACAACTGTTTTAACTCCTTCATTTCATTTGTCCGCCATATATAGCAATATATTTTCGTAAATACCTGTTTTCAAGTATTTGAAGTTCTAAAGTATAGTTTTTTTTGATCAATCATTTACCTGTGCTGGAAGACTAATGCCCCACTCTGCAGGCAGGGGGGAGCTCAGCTCTGGTTTATAAGTGGGAAGCAGGTTCTTGTTGTTGAGGATTTTGTTGAAAGCTTCGACCAGGTTGGACTGGTTCTTGGAAATGATGGCCCCCGTGCTGTTGACGATCGACGCCGGTCTGCCGCTGGCTTGTGTGGGAAGTGCAGGTAGAGTTGAGGGCAGCGTCATTCCGGTGTTTAGAGTTTTCTGACCCAGACTGCGGAGGTTTAAAGCGCCCGCGCCGACTCTGGCAGAGGAGATAGAGGGCAGCGCTGCCGTTTTCGTGATGCTCACTGCTGTCGCAGACACTTTGGGCTTGGTCTCCACGGAGGATTCTTCTCTGATTGTTTCTTGCAGTGTTTCTGTAAACTCTGACTGCAGCGCTAACTCCTTTTTAGATCTTGCACTTAAACCATCTTGTGAATTTTTGGAGTTGTCCACACTTTTTGCAGATCCTTTCACACTTCTTTTAGATGCTCCACCTGTCACAGTCCTTGTGATGCTGCCAGTGGGCATTTTGATTTTCACCTTGAGGGGTCGCAGAGGAAATGAGGCCGTCTCAGTTGCACAGGAGGATGTTGTATCTTTAGTGTCAGCGCTGC
Source organism: Oryzias melastigma (assembly GCF_002922805.2). Lineage (NCBI taxonomy): Eukaryota > Metazoa > Chordata > Actinopteri > Beloniformes > Adrianichthyidae > Oryzias > Oryzias melastigma. The sequence continues at coordinate 8,488,146 of NC_050527.1, forward strand.
AGTTCTCTTTATTTGGTTCGTCTCCATCTCCAGCCACTTCTTCACTTCGTCTCCCTGGTTTGTCATCCTGACTTGACTCTGCTTCCTTGAGCTCCTGCTGCTGGTGAGAAGATTCCTTGTTACTCGAGGCTGATCCTGGCAGTGCAGCCACATCAGAGCTGCTGCTCTGGTTGGTTAACAGACAGCCTGTCTCACTGGGAGGGGGGCTCTCAGGTGAGTCTCTCTCATCAATCACATGCTCTGGGTATAAATTCTCCTGGACTACTGTTGAGTTTGTGCTGGCAGGAAAAGGGGAATGATGGGCTTTCTGGGGGGGTGGATCTGATGTGGAAGAATTTGGGGAAGTAGGTGTTCCATCTTTCCCATGCTGGGTGAAGACAGGAGAACTTCTTCCACCCTCACCACTCTGGGATTTACTTTGTGTCAGTGCAGAGCTAAAAGACAGTTTAGGAGGATCAGGAACAAGAGACGATGCATTCCCAGGATGCTCAAAAAGATCGGAATGCAGTTTTGTTTTGTTATTTAAAAGGGGAGAAGTGACGCATTCTGGACCCTCCTGGATCACCAGCGGACTTCCTATATCTGGCTCTGAATCCTCCTCATCCATATTTATAACACGCTTGATTTCAGTATCCATGTTTCCATTTTGAGCTACAGTGGAGGATGACTGACTGTCCTGAGGATGGCGTGCCTGGCTCTGAAGCAGAGGTGGAGGCAGTAACACGTCGGCAGACTTTGAAGACTGTGAGTAGAGAAGGGGCCTCAAACCATCAGCGGCTTTAGAGGTTCGCTGTGAGGGCCGAGACTCGGGTTCTTCATCTTGCTCAGAAGGAGAATTGGATGGCGACGAGGCCCACAGCTGCGGGAGGCATGGCGTTCGATTACAAACCATTTGGTCTTCAAACCTGCTCATCATCTCAGAATCCATGGACGAACTTGGAGACGTCTTAGGACCGAGCTGTGGTGTCGGAGCATCATGAGACGTTGGGTCCAGTTTGGCAGGAATCGGCGAGGTCAAGACGCCGTCTGAAGAATCATCCGTTTTATCCTTAACAGGCTTCTCTTCAACAGACTCTGATCTCCCTGTGTTCTTAACAATCACGCTGACCACAGGAGGCTCACTTGGAGGAGCATTCGCCCTCGGCTCGTCGCGCTGCTCCTCTGGATTGGACTGTATAGCTTCCTGAGCGTTAATGTCCGGAATATCAAAGGCTGCCAGCAAATCATCGAAATCTGGGGTCTTCATGTCCCCCATTGCCAGGTCAAGGCTCAAGACCCCTAAAAGCAACAGATATTTCAAGTTAATTGTACTTTCTGTATTAGTTGGATGAATAATTTATTAGATCCAGATGAATAGATCATAAAAAACATAAAAAAGAAAAAAAATAGCATATAAAGATGCATGGAAACCAGATAAAACAGTATTTTATAACAATAGAATGACTATATGACAACATGTGTTGGCATATATTACAACAGAGTGGTGTGACACGACACTCTTATTCAAAACAAAGTAAACAGATGGTGGCTTTCTGTGCAAACAAATATCTGCCTCGCGCAAAGTCATAAATGACAGAACTGATAAAAGCACAACGTCGGACACGGTTTAAAGCAACAAACTTCAGCGTCATTCTGCAACAAGTGTCTGCTGCTAACACGTAGCGCAGCGACATGCTAGCTAGCCGCACGACTCAACCGACTCAAAGTGGCTCGAACCCGCACGCTGGTCACCACGCCATCACTTCTAATAGTGTCAAATAAATCAAGTATATTGCATATTACGTTTTGAAAAACTGACGTTAATACGAAGTTATTTTGTTACCTTTCTGTTTGCGAAGTTGGTTCCTGACTTTCGATCTGGGCGCATGCGTTTTACGTCATCAAGTCGCGCGACTCAACTAGTTTGAAAATTCTTCTGTTGTTTTTATGAGTCCCTTTGCAGCTCGGCGGGTTTAAGACATATTTTTAATACTTTATGTTTTTCTTAGCTTAAAAACATGTAAATTAAAGTATATTTCTGTAAAATAAATATTGCTACAGTAGTATATTTACAGGTTTAGAACATTCAAAACACTTTAATGTAGTGTTAAATGCAAACTTAACAAAATATGCGCTTAACTAAAGAAATACACAAGTTAAGAAACACTTTTTTTAAAGGCCTGGTAAAGTACTTAATGTAAAAAACAAAACATTAAAGTTGTATTAAATAATTACCCATAATATAAGTGAAACTACTACAGTTATTAGATCCAGGACAGAAAAGGAGGCTAAATGTGCTTACTTTTTAAATTGCACTACGAAGATCCATAAGATTAAATCTAAAGATTTGGCTTATTGGACTTTCCCTTTGACGCACAACATGAAGATCAGACTAAACAAAGACTCCACTCTCATAGGATATGAAGCAGCATCACAGTTTATCAAATGTTTGGATACCTTGGAATGTCAGCTGGGATAGGAAGATGCCCTCCCCTGCAAACCCCATGGGAAACTCTAATCCGACAGATAAATACGATGTTCTCCCGATGATTGACCTCCTCTTCCTTACCAGAATAGTAACATTTCTGTGAGCTCTCTGCTCAGAAACTGTCACTAAACACTTCTCTAAAATCTAACAAGCGTTTTTAACTACTTTATTTGATCCAATAACTACAGAAATGGGTCAAGACATTTTTTTTTTGTCTCCACAGAAATAACTCAAATCAAGAAAGAACTGAAACGGGTACCATGTCAATAGACACTAAACAGAGCTCTGTGATAAACTTAATTTTATTTCCTGATTTACCACTACTCCAGTAAAACTCTTTTTTCCACAAAGGTTGAACTGGTGCAATTCTACAATATTTGAAGGTATATTTCAGCTTAAAGAAAGTTAAACTAGGTACATTTTACCAGTTGTGCAATGCAAGTGAAAACCAGTAAACATTTACTTGTGCAGAGAAAATGCTTTCTTGTTCTATAGATTTATTGAATCAGTGTTATTTTCCTGGAAATTTTTCTTACAAAAGAGTCAAACAAAAAAAAAAGAAGAAAAAAAAGGACCAGACTATGTCCTAAGGTACAGAAAAGGCTGTTTACTCGTTACAGAAATACATAAAAAAGATGACCCAGCTGGTCTGAATGGAGCAACCTTTGAATAAGCACATGCATTCAGTTCTCTTTTATTGATCATACTGTTTTTTTTAGGATTGCTTTCACTACACTGTCACTTCTTTTTCTCCTCTTCATCCTTTTTTGTATCCGGTTTAGATCCGGCCTGAGAAGCCAGCGAGCCCATGGCGTTCCGTATTGCCTCGTTGTTGGGGTCAACACCTGGGAGGTTCTCTAAAACGCTTCGAATAAACTCCGGGTCCTGCATGACATCATAGTCCTCTTCATCCTAGACATGAGAACAACATCGTAT
>NC_050527.1:8491929-8496199 GCF_002922805.2 Oryzias melastigma
ACATCTGCAGAGCGTACGCGATCTGCTCGTCTTCCGTCATGCGGTTAAAGTCTGGTAGAGCAGGTGTGGTCGGATCTGTCTGCTGAACAGACATCTTCAACAGAGCATCCTCGGAGTCTGAAACAGCAGGAGTTGATACACATCGGTTAATCATTCTGAAAGAGGTTGAGTAGAAATCGGCGTCATGTGGCGCTCGTGCTGTCACCATCTGCAGCCGGAGAGGAAACAGTCACTTCAGCGGCTGAGGCTACAGCAGCTCTGCGAGCTTCATCCTCCTGTCGCTGCCTCTGCTCCTCCATGGACACACGTAAAGCCTGGATAGAAGAATAGAAGCAAGCTAGAAATGAGATAACTTCAAAATGACAATTTGTTTCATCATATGTTGAGAAAAAAATGCTTTAATACAAAAATGCATTATGTTCTCTTTCCTACCAAGGCCAGTTCAGGGTCTGCATTAGGATCTACTCCAAATTCAAAGTCACTGGCACCAAGACCCAACACAGCTCCTCCTTCTCCTGCCAGGATGGGGGAGGACAGCAGGGCATCAGCCAAGCTGGGTCCTGGAGGTACCGTCACCAGGTGGGAGCCAGTCCCCTCTTTGCCATTAAGCGTGTTGATGAAGGCTGTGAGTTTCTCCGTGTTCATCTCCTGACAGGCGAGACGAAATGAGACAAGAACTTATTCTATGAATGACTACTATTTAAACTATTAGTTACAATATATTTAAGTAATTTTGTGTCAAAGTAGAACTCTAAAAATACCTCTTCTCCAAAGTTGATGACATCCACGTTGACCTTTTCTTTTTTCAGACGCTTTGCCATTTTGACAAGCTATAAGCAGGTAGAGAAAGTATTTCAGGTTCGGATAAATGTATTAAAAGTCAGGAAGATTTAGAGATATGGCAATACCTTCTAAATAGTAAGATTTGTTGTAAGTTCAAAGGGAAGCTACATCTATTTGATAATTTGATGTCATGCACAAACAACATAAAAGCCTTAGGAGAATATGTTTTTGTTTTTTAAGAAAATGCCTTAAAGACCTACTCAAATGAAATTTTTTTTGTACTTTTAACATGTTCTTGAAGCATTTTCCCACAGTAGAGGACCTCAATAAAATAACTTACTGGGTTTCTAAGTATTTCTTAATTCAAATTGTTCTGGATCAGTAAAACTGGATGCTAGAAAAAGCTTAGAATAATGACCTAGCTACTGAAATGGGCATGCCAAATCCTCCTCTCCCTGCATGCATCCAGGCTCGCTCACGCTAAGGTGTTACGAGACAGGATGACCGTTCAACACATCACTGGGAACAATTTTACGATAGAAAAAAATTGGTTTTAGCGGGACTTTAATAATAGATGACAACTTTTTAGCCCAAATATGTGTTAGAATTATTGTCATCATCTCAGGAATTACTTTGATATGCATTAAAGCTTGTTTGTTATATTAAAGGTGCACCCAGTAAAGTATCCAGGCTTCAAAAAGCTTGAACAGAGGTTATAATTTGCATCCAGGTTCAACCAAATGTGTTATTTCCTTGCCAACAAATCCTGCTTTATGTACACATATATAATTTTAACTTCCAAAAAGGATGTAATTCAATATGCCACTTACTTCTTTGTCAGTGTCTTCTACTGGGCTGCCAACAAATGCAATAATTCGCATCTTGTGATTTTTGCCTTGTCTGTGTTTCAGTGCTAGCTGAAAAGAAAAAAAAAGAATGAATTTTCTTTGTGTGCGTTTAAAAAAAAAAATAAATAAATAAATGCTAAAACCAATAGGCACGTCTCATCTGGCTTCTAAGCTCATCTGTTGCTGCTTCACAGATTAATATTGACTCAAAAATGACAACCCCACTCACATGTGCCACCCTGATCCCAGTGCAGAAGCTAATGTTTCCTCGAGGCTGCACAGCATGCAGCTTGGACAGTATCCTCCCTGTATCTGGAGTCAATGTGGTTAACACCTCACAGTTGCTATGGAGAAAAAAAAGTAGTATTGTTGACATTATGTTGTTAAAAAAAAAAAGTTAGTTCTAACGAACCACTTACTTTGCTAGTGTGATGAGGCCCACATTGTTTTCAGGGTTGCTGCGAGTCTTTGAGTGACAAACGATATTAACAGCATCTTGCTGAGCCTGAAGCCTCGTGGGTAGGAAGTCTCCATTCCGCATGTACTCACTGTTGTCCACACTGCCGAGAAGACAGAAGTTTTAAAGGAATAAACACACAGAAAGCGACAACACTTTTCATCAACAATTGGAAAAAATTACAAAAACAACATTGAAAAGCTGTAAAAATGAGAAAAAAAATTAAAGAGAAAATGAAAAACACCACAATATAGATAAAATGTTTCTATAAATCCAAGTGTGGTGCACAATGACAGGCAAAGGTACGTGCAAGAGTTCAATTTTAGGAAGTGGTGTTTTTAAAATGAGAAAAAACTCAAATAAATATGTAGGGATTATTGAGGGGTAACTCATTAGCAAGTCAACTAAAAAGAGATAATAAAACAGATTTTAATGCAATAAATAAATACATAATTAAAAATTTGACTAACTTTAACTCTTAGCGTAATTGGCAAAATAAATAATAAAACAATAAAGTGTTGTAACCTCAAATGAATGTTTTATCTTCGACTCAACTCCAGACAAATGCAGCAGTTTTGTTAGCTTAGAATGCTAACTTGTCTGACGTGCGTTTGTTTTGTCAGACACAAACTAACGCTGCCAGATCGTCAAGAGCGAGTTACTCCTGCCTTAAGTAAAAACGACGAAAAATACACATTTGACAAATAATAGAATTTATGAAAAACGATCCATTTAGTGAAAAAAAAAAAACTAAAATGCTTTAGCTAACGCTAGATGACTCAGGAAACGGATAGAAAATGAAGAAAAATATGAACGCTTTCTCCTTGAACCACGAAACAGATAATGGAATATAATCAGATTTAATGTGACTAAACTAGTCAATCATAGGTTCAAAATGACATTTCGTTTTAATATATTTAACATTTCTTACCAGACCATAGTACTTTCAAGCACCATCTTGATGAAAGTCGTTTCCGTCTACAAAAGCGTAAGGGATTGTGGGTAATGCAGTTAAATGCTCAAATGTTTTTTTTTATTATTAACTTTATTGTAAACGTCAGTTTCAGTAGAAAAACAAAAACTCATTTACATTGTGCATCTATACAAACCCCAAAAAAAAAAAAAATGAAACAACATAAACAAACAATTTAAGGTATACAATAAATATGTAAAAGTGGGGACAACAAATTGCAGATTTCCTATTTCAAATCATTTTATAATGAAAACAAAAATCTAGATATTCTTTGAAAAAAAACTGATTTAATATATGGTTTGGCCTCCATCAGAAATAAAGAAAACATTGGAATTTTGCTGTCAAATTTGCATTTGTGAATGTAAAAATCAGTAAGTAAAATGAATAAATTGATTGGAAATTGAAATGGAAAATTCTAAAAGAAGAGAGCCAACTTATAGCAAAAGAAATCGGAGAAAATTATTAAATCCTCAAATGGTCAGACATACAAGACTGTACGGTGAGGTGAGACAAAATGGCAACATCGCTACCTGTGTGTAAAGTTACTCCCAGTTTGCGGTTCTACTCCTGGTCCAGACTCTGGTAATATTTCTATGGTTGGCACCCAAAATGTCATGAAATTGTCATCTGATCCCTCTGCCTTTCATTCAAATATAATTTGCTCTCATTCAAAAACTATTTGAAAAATTAATGTTCAATCTTACAAAGCCCCGAAAGGGACATTGAAGAAAAAAAAATTCACACAGGACCACACACACCAAGCAAAAAAAAAAAAAACCAAAAAAAAAAACAATGCCCAGAGTCCAGTTCTGAGCAGGACAAAAAAAAGCATGGTTTGACTTGTTTTTGCTGAAAAGCACACATTTTATTTTTATTTCCAGGCTGTTTGTTTTGCTACAGCATGCTCATACTTGTGTAATTTTGACAGGATATATTTTATGGGGAGCTGAATCTTTTGGGATATTAATATGTGTCTTTTTTTATGTAAAATTACATTAAAGTAAAAAACATTTTTTTAACTCAACGTCAAGTTTTTAATTTAAATAACTTTGACAATAGGTATATATATATATATATATATATATTTATAAAGAGCAAAGTAGTTCAACATTTTTAATTTTACATTACAGATTTGCTTATCCAGACTCACATAAAAAAGTACTACTTTGTTTTTGGAGAAAACCAACTTCCACCTCCAGCATGGACAGA
>NC_050527.1:8496953-8497085 GCF_002922805.2 Oryzias melastigma
GATCGAAATGCTAAATTCATGAACAATGTAAACATTTAAGAAGGGGTAGAGACTCTTAAATGATTCAATGTGGATCTTCATACATGGTGTATGAATTTCTAAGATTAAACTGCATGGTGATACGAGTCTTAT
>NC_050527.1:8497134-8510375 GCF_002922805.2 Oryzias melastigma
TTGGCCCCTAAGTTCCAGTGAAATGAACTCTGAATGCTTCAGGATACAAAAACATTTTGGATAATTCCATACTCTCAAACTTGTGGGAACAGTTTGGAGTGGGTCCCTGCCTCTTCCAACATGACTGCACCACAGCAAAAAGGTCCATAAAGACATCAATGTCTTCAGAGAACAAAAATATTTTTTGAAACGATGGTGAAAAATTCCTATAAACACTCCTCAACCTGGTGGACAGCCTTCCCAGAAGAGTTGAAGCTGCAGAAGGTGAGTCAAGGCTGGTGAGCCAATGCTTTTGGTAACATAGTGTACATGTTATGGGAAAGGCATAGGTCTGTCTATTTCCTGTTCCCAGTGTGATTTGTCAAGGTGGGGTTTTGTCACCTGCACTGCTTTATTTAACCTTTATAAAGACAATCACCTGGAGCTTAAAATCCTCTAAAGTTGGTTTTATTTTTTGACATTTTATTATAATTCCTGGTATTCCTGTCTCCCTCTAGTGCTGCGACCATGTTTGTGATTAGTTTGTAGTCTTGAATGACTGGAGACCAGGCAGGGTTTGATCGTTACCACTAAGGTTTTTGCAGTAGTGTTTAGCAGGACTATGAATATTTCTTCATGTTTTGTAGGTGCTGCTGGTCTGTCAACCTCTGCCAGTGCAGCTGTGGCCGCTGTCGGAGGAACTGTCGGGGCCGGTGTGACCTCTGCAGTGGGATGGCTGCGCAGCTGTTTCACTGATCAAAAATGAGCTTTTTTTGACACTCATCTGCATTTGTTCTGATACAAAGCTCTGTCTTCTCTGAAATTTGGGGGGTTTATGTATCTTTCAATCAATTCACTTTTGACAATCCAGTAATATATGTTGTTCATGTACATTTGTATTGTTTTTCTCACTAAAAACTCTAAAAATAACATCTCCATTTTGTGTTTTTTACCATTTAAATTGGTCTAACACTGGCTACTGTTAATCTATAAAACTCTGCTTGGTCTTTCTCCACCCTACCTGCGCCAGCTTTTACATACCTCATCCCGTGTGTACAACACCCGCACTTCACAACTATTATTGTTAAAAGTCCCAAAATCAAGTTCTTCACTTGGCTCTGGGTCATTTCAATATGCTGCAGCCAGAGACTGGAATGACTTGCAAAAAACTCTGAGATTGGACACTTTTATATCACTAGCAGATTTTAAAAAATATCTTAATGAGTATTTTAAAGATGAATGTTTTTGTTCCTCATTGCAATGATTTTATGGTTTTATAATTTAGAATGTGTTTGTTCTGATGCTTTTCTGATTCTATTCAATGTTTTTTTGTATCCTGTATCCTGTAACTTCTTTCCTCTTTTCTTTCTCAAAAGGTCTTGCCTTTTGCCAGGCCACAGTTGCAAATAAGAAGGCTGTTCCAACAATATTCGTCTTGTTCTTGACATTCTAGATTACTCACACCTGGTTTCTGATGATAGTTTTATACTCTTTTTAGACTTTTATAAAGCCTCTGACTCTGTTAATCACAACCTTTGCTGATTATATCACTCAACGTCAATTCAAGGCATCTCAGTTTTTGATAAAGCAATTCTATTCAAATTCTATTGAAAAAATAACTACATTTCAAAATAGTCTAAAAAAACTGTCCATTTATAACAATTAAATAAAATGATCTGGAGGGCTGGATATAATTACAATTACAACTTTCGACATGAAAATGCCAAATTCTGTTGGCAGTCACTCACACATACTAAATAACAGATACACAAAAGAGAAAAAAAAAGATTTAGAAAATATTTTTAATTCTTTAAAATCAGAAATGGAAACATCACCACCACTCAAATGAAACATGGTAGGAGGAACAGGCAGCACACGTTGCATGACAAGGCATTTCTGTGACTCTTATGTACATATCAACATTTTATACAGAAAACAATGTATTATAATAATAATAATAATAATAATAATTGAAGCATGTAAGAGAACCAGCAATGTTGGCTGAAAAGCCAGTCAAAACATTCATGTATAAAATGGGAGATAGACAATCTAGAATCATCGTGGAAAGACAATATTATTATTTACACAATGGAAAAGTACAAAAAGGAGAAATTGTCATTTTGTCGACTTTATAGTCAATACAAGCTATAAAGTTCCAGACATCCTTCTTTCAGTTTACAGCTTACAATCATCTCAAGTAGATCATACAAACTCTGTTACTTCAACCTTCTTCAGTCATTAAATAAACCACCCAAAGTGGTAGATTGTGGTTCATATTGCATTCCTTCAAAATAACTGTAGTGTACAACTTCCTAAAGCACCAGATAGCTTTTTTCTTCTAAGAAAGGTATTGTTTTGAATAAAACAACAAAAATTGACCTGTAAGAATCATTTTAGGGAGTTACAACACAAAAACAATAAAATCCAACTGTCAAAATATAAGGTTTTTTATTTTGAAGAACCAGATTTCTTGGGAGTGTTCAGTTTTAAAATCAGAAAAATCTTTTTTTTTCTTTATTGTAGTATTTTCCAAGAAATACTTACAGTATGTCTTCATTATAATGCAAAAGCATTAAATGGCAGATTTTTACTGCAACCAAGAAGGAATGTGAGGTCAAATTCTGCAGCCAACAGCAATTAAAAAAAAGCTGTTTTTGGTAGTGATGCAAAAGAATCAAACATCCAGTTATCAACTGATTCCTAAAACAAAGCCACCATTAGAAATCCAGTTCAACAGTCAACCCACTGTTAATACTCTATAAAACAAGTCAGTCCAAACAGGAGTTTTGTCCCGTTTTTTTGTTCTCTCCCCAGGTCACTAAGCAACCCTTCAGTCAGTTTCCAGGCTCTTCTCTTTGGTGACGTAACTTCATTCCAAAATAAAAGCCCCACCTCTGCAGCATCAATATCATCTATTTCTCCTCCGTACAATGACCCTGCTCCCCTCTACCACAATGTGTAACACTAACAGGATTAAATCCTAAAACGAGATGTCAGATGATGCTACATTCAAGTGACTTCACAAGAAATCTCCATCAGCTTTCAGCACAGAAATCCTAATGCAGATTATAAAGAAAACTATTCAGCAAACCCTCATCCAGATGGTTAGTAGCATTGGTCCAAGACAGAATGTGGGCAGGTGTCATTTCTGGAACCGTCAGAAATGAAGGACTGGTAGGTGTCCCTGCTGTCTGATGAAGGGAAAGGAATATTCCAGCTGATGAAGCTAAAATAAAAGGATCAATGGCGGAGGATTGTGCTAGTGTTTGCAGTCAAATCACAAGTTCTCAGACTGGATGTTCCATTCAAATGGCAGTGTGATGACCTCGGCTAGTCGTAAGGCAGCTAGAGCACTTCCTACGAAACATGGAACATTACATGTTGAGGAAGTTGAAGATGTGGAAGGCACAGACACGACAGAAAACAGACCTGAACGCGAACACATTCTCAATAAATTAATTCAGTTAACGGCATCCAAAGGCTGTGTAAGACACATTTTTATGAGAACAAAGCGAAGTACATTCCACCGGCGGGGAGACGGAGGTGTAGCTTCCAGGACAATAACTTAAAGCGTGAAACAAAATGACTTTGCTTCGTCTGGACTGAACGCTAGACTTACTGTAAGTCGATTGCAGATTTGACAGCAGCAAGTGTTGATCGAAAAACTTCTATTGACTAAACGCTTCATTTGGCTCTTTTGATGAGGAGTGTAGAGGGGCAGGTTGAATGAAGGGGGTTTAATACTATATTGGAGTGCAGGTTAACAGAAATCTTGCCCCCCTTTCCTTGGCATGGGTACAAAATAAACATGTACACCCCGTCCTCGGAGGTTCTGACTTTCAAATGCTCTACATTAAGCGTTTCTTGGAACCGTTGCTCTCCAAATTAACAATTTTTTTTTACTATTGACCCTTTTTTTCCTTTTTCTAAACGTGCCTTTGCAGCACTCGTGTACGAACGATTGTAGAAAGTGTGCCACAGCTACAACAAAGCTGCCAACAAATAAGGAGGCATTGGAAACGTAACAATGATTCCATCTTCTTAGATCTACTCTGTCACAAAACTCTTCAGCGCCTCTGGCCTTCATCCACGGCTCCAAACCATGAGAAGACGTCACAAGTGCAATGGGACGACCGAGGCGAATAGACAACTTTTACTTTGACGGGTTCTTCATTTTTGTTCTCTCATGCAGGATCTCCTCATCTTCTAAAACAGACCACGTGGGTTGTTTTTCCTTATTCACTGCAAAAAAAAAATTGCTGTTAAAAAAGAAAGAACTAACTTCTTTAACAATAAAAAACCTCAAACTTACAAACTAGATGTTGGTCTCTGGGATGACGTCAGAAAGAGAAACTACATCTTCGTTTCCAGACAGGTTGCCTGAATTATCAGCAGCACCTTCAGCCCCAAAACTGACACAAAAGGAAAAGTGATGAATCAGTTAACCTAATAAAAGCAGAAGGGAAAACATGATGTAATCTGTGACTCTGCATACCCAGGTAAGGCTCCCAGGTCATTGTCTGTATTTGCCGATTTGTGAACTTCCACTCCTACGGATCTGCAGCAGGAAGTACAAGTCAGAGGAGAAGAATACGGAGCAAACCTGAAACACAGAGGGGGTGAGAAGCTTACCGCAGTGGAGGAGAGGAGGAGGGAGCTCCTGTGCTCCCGAGTGAGGAGGTGGAGAGGTTGGCCTCGCAGTCAGCGGGGTTGTCTGGCAGCGGAGGCGTCTTCGGAACCAGATCCGGTCTGCCGGACAGCACACCTGAAAACAAGGATTTTATTTTGCTGTAGCACTGATGGAGACAGTACCAGATCAAATTACAGGTGACGCATCGCTTCTTACTACTGTCAGCCTCCGCGTCTGTGCTTTTAAAAGGGCTGTGATACACCGCTCTGGAATCAACAGCTGGCTGTGTTGTTGCGTGGGATAATGGAGTGGGAGCTCCGAGAGTGGGGGCCCTCCTCAGTCCTCCCTGACCGCCGCCACGACTCTTCTTAGACGGTGACGGTTTAACTGAAACAGGACATCATATAAAAATGTCAGTGCAGATCCCAACATCACATTTTCACATGGAAACAAACGATATACGCACGTGGAATCTTCTTAAACACAGTGTTGCACATGAACTGCTGGAAACGCTCCGCATAGAAGCCTGGTCTGTGGACGGAAACAGTGTCCTGCAGAACAAAAGCAACAACTGGTGTTATACTGACATGTTACATTTGTTAGGAATTTAACAAAAAATATATATTACTATAAAAATTGCTCCTTAATTCAAAAGTTCTAAGTATGTGGCCACATTAGTACAATTACATTTTTAATCTGCATTTGAAAAAAGTGATACCTAATGTTTAATTTAATAAAATCAATAATCTAATTTTATGTTAGGTTACAAAGGTGTTTTTTAAGTTTTCAGTGGTAAAATGTGTCATTTTATAAGTGAAAGTTACATCTTTTTAAGTCTAAATTACTAGTTGTAGGAAAATTTAAATTTTTTACTTAAAACTCACAAATGACTTTCTAAGGACGAGAAGAATGGCTGTGTCCAATACAAATGTTTTAATTTAGCCAATTTTCGTGAAATGGAAAATACAAACAGTCAGGTTGTTTAGGGGTTAGCTGCTTCTTTTCTTCTAAACTTTTTTGAATGTTCGTTTAGAGAAAACTAAGTTTGTTTCTCCATAAAAAGCATGTTTTTTTGTTTTCTCAGGAGACTTAAATACCTTGAATAAACAAAAGTTGTTACTTAAGATAACGAGTTATTAAGTTGTTATCTCGAGAAAACACACTGAAAATAAGATAATCAGAGATGGCTCTTCCTGTTTTATTCTGTCTTTTTCAGTATATAAAATAAAAAGTTTAGGTTCTTACCCCATCGTGAACCAACGCCTTCCAGGAGTGTTCCAACTTTTTAATGAATCTAAAACACAAACAAAAATGTAAAGCAGGAAGTTTTTATTGGGACATTTGAATATTTACAAAGAAATCCCTTGAATGTTCATATTCACCTACCTGTAGGACTGGAGAATATCTATGATCCCAATATAGATGAGGAGCCGCTCTCCCTTTGAACTCCGAGCTGGAATTCCTCCCATGCTAGAAAAATCCAGAGGAGCAGCGTGCTGCATCACTTGACTCAGGTTTCAGCCACAATGTACAACACAAACAAACGGGTTGAAAACAGATGTCTGCTGGTGTTCAGACTCACTGGTCCTCTGAATCCATTGCCCCCTTGCCCCGGGCCTCCCCCTGGATGGACTCCATGGCTGTACAGTACAGACTTCTCTGGGCTTGTGGCCGGCGTTGATCTGGAGTCACTGCACCTTCTGACACCACGTTATCCCCTAAGGGGCCTCCGCCGCGATCCCTCTCTCGGCTCGCCTGCTCCATGTTGTGAATCCCCATCAACAGGCTGTAGTCCATGATCTTGAAACTCTGCAAGAGCTGAACAAATAAAAAAGTTTGGACGACTTATCAAGAGGAGCAACTCTGGATAAACAGTAGTCTGCTTTTCCTTTGTCAACATAGACGATAGAACCTCAGTGACTCATGGGAACACATTTGTAGACGCTACAATTTAGTCATTTGAATGCTTTAATCCTGGGATTAAAAAAATAACATCAGTAAACATAAACACCAGACAAAGGCGTGTGATTGTTCGGCTCACCAGGCAGTCCCTCTGAATGGTCTTGCAAAGAGCATTGTAGTTGTCGGCTTCCAGCAGCAGGCCGTCGGGCATGTCCTGGATGAAGTCCAGGTCTTTGTAGGTCGGGACGGCCTTCTCCCTTTCCTTTGGAGAAGCTCGTCTCTTGTAGGTGGAGCCTTTCAGGTCGTATTTGAGATGCATGGGGACGATTCGGGGCAAGAGATTGTTCATCACCACGATGCGAATGTTCTTCCCACCCGCCTGAACGCAGTACAGCCCGTAGAATTTAGGAAGCAGCGTCCGCTTGTTTTGGTTTATATTCTGGAAGGAAAAAGGCACAAAGATATGATGAAAAGACGTAAAATAATGACAAATATAAGTATATAAAATTATTCATTTATATAGAGAGAATTAAAAAAAAGAAATAGCTGTTTATTTTGAATTTTATCTACGTTAAAGTATTATTTTTAAATATTATACTTAAACTTAAGAGTTTAATTACAAGAATACATAAAATGCTCTAGAGACTTTGTCATTGTTAAATAAAATATATTCTTATAAAAAGTTGGAACCACTCCTGAACAGAGGATTCAAGTTAAAAAGATTTTGCACTAAAATTTGCTTCAACTTATGTATTAGTATAACCAGTAAATAATAAACAAGTATTGTCTTTACAAGATGAGTGTGTGCGGGCATCTCAGAGGCATTTATGGCTGGTTTATAAATGGCTTTTCCTTGCGTAATGAAGATCTCTGGTTACATTTCAGGATAAAGCAACAAACTGTTTTGACTGACAGCGGTTTTCCGTGTTACACCCAAGTCCATGTGGCCCTAATGTTCCCGATTATGTAACAGTTCCTCGTGACGTGATGTCTGTAGGTGTTCAGCATGAGCTGCTACAAATCAAAATCTTCACAGGCTTTTTAAAATTATTTCATGTGCAGGAGACATTTAAAATCTACTTTCACTTAGTTTTTTACAAAGTACCGGCCCCTGTTGTGCAATAAAGTAAATTTCTGTCAGAAGGGGAAACTGGGGATAAGTAATTATAATTGGCAGTGTCATGCTTACTGCCAAGAGGTTGTTTATTTTACTAATTTCCAACAACTTGTGAAAACTAATCAGAGAAATTCTTTTTTTTCTTATAACAAATTACTTTTATTACAGAGTAATTAAGTTCCTAACTAAGTTACTTCTTGAAATAATTAGTCATAATGACTAACTTATCTTTCACAACACTGGTAACAACTAAAAATCTGATCCTTCAATTTCATTTTTTAAAATGCAGACTCACCATAAAGTAACCGGGTAAGAGTTTCTGAAGAAACTCCGCCTCTTTGTGTTGTACAGTTTTGATGATGAACTCATCATCGCTCGACACATAAAAAATGGATCCGCTCGCTCCGGGGTTCGACAGCTCGATCAGTGGCTCATTACATAAGGAATACTGCAACACAAAAAATACATATCAGTAATACCAAAAGACTGAAGTCACAATTGCTTTTATTCTTAACCAATTCTAAGAGCCAAAACACAACACAACCCCTTATGATGATAAAGCAGATGTAAGAACTGACCATGTAGTCATCCGGCCGGATCCCAAACATTTCTCGGAAGTAACGGAAGGCAATAGGAGCATAAGTCTTGAAGCGAAAGTCGCTATAGTGATGAGCCGGGGTCAAATTGCTGCCTTCACTGGAAACACATTAAACAGATTTACAAAGAGCTCCACACACCCCCAATTACACATGAATAAAAACACGAATAGATATATAAATTGGCTGCAAGCCTTTTTCCATCCCGACCACAGCATCCTTTACTAACCTCGGGAAGAAGATGCTTTCAACGACCACAAAATCCTGCATGAGAACATCCCTTTCCGCCTTTTGGCTTAAGCTGCCGACAGTGTGAGTGATACCAAGCTGGATTGCACCTTTCAGAGCTGACGATGTGGTCTAAAGGGAGCAGCGAGGAGAAAACAATACGGATATTTCAAAAACAATATTTAGATCACAAGCAGCTATTGTCCTTTTGAACGAAAAGGATTCTAAGGGTCGCATAATCTTACTTTTTTGTATGTGGTCTCCCCAGTGGTTGTCTCTACACCTCGATGTCCAATTGTTTTCTTCATACTTTGCGTTGTGCCTGAAGAGCCAGGCATCTGGGGAGGGAGAAGACGAAAATCTTAACTGGTTAACTGAAAGAGTTCAATCTCAGATAATCACCTTTGTGGTACTCTTACCTCTGCGGGGGCCATTTTTCGAATGCTGCTGGCCCCTAAGGACAAAAAAGAAAAAATGAATTGTGATCTACTACAAAATATGAAATAAACTACAATTTGGGACTACAGATGAACACTAATAAGCTATTTTAGAAGCTTTTTCCACAAAACAATTTATGACGAACTATTAAAAAACCTTCCCGTTGTTTCATTAGTCAGGCTATTTCCAGCAAAAGCTGATTAGTATAAAGACAGCCATGAGCCAAGACCTAAATGTGCTCCGTTACTATCTGCAGCATCCAACACAGCAACTCTTTTCAAACTGAAACTGCTTCTCCCCTGAGTGAGCTGCTCCATTTTCCAATGTCGCCTGAAGATGTATGTCAGCAACACGTCAGAAGACTGCCTTTCTTTCCAAACAGCCTACTTTGTCCGGCAGGAAACTGATTTTTATCCTTAAACTTCATTTGAATAAACATTTTTTCCTTTTTTATGCATCCAGCACAATCTGGAAGAACAGCATCCAGAGCGTAATTCTGAATGTGAATGAAATAAACTACCGGTAATTTTCCATTCAAAACTGAATGAAATCCTAACAGACTTTAGTTAAGACAAAAACACAGATAAGTCCTTACATAAACTTGTGTAAACTTAATACCTCGCCCACTATGCCATCACTTCTAGCTTGTAACCAATAGCAACATCCTTTCCAACACTGCAGCAAACCCCGATGAGAACATACACACAACAGGATCGAAGGCTACGACAATTACACACCTGCAACCTGCCCAACAATCCCAGAAAAATAATTACCCTCTGTCCCAGCCCAGTTAATGTGCCGCAATAGATATGTCTCAACACAAGCGAGGTGAGTGTATTAATAATGAGGCAGAATCACTGTATGTCATGCATCTTCTCCCAGCGAACAAGGACATGGGGTCCTCCTCTGGGAAACAATGAGCATCATTCAGCCCACATTCCCTCTCATTATGTAAAACAGCACACTATATCATCTGGACTCATGCTGTTCGGGCTCACACACATCCATGCAGGTACCTCTCTGTAATGCTCTCCTCCAGAACTGAGTCCTTATATCTGCGGGGCAGGACATGATTGACCTTACTTGCTGCTTTTTTCAAAGTACTGAGTCAGAATGCTGAAAATGTTTTAGGTATGACCCCTTTAGAAACGAGACAGAATGTTGAAACAAATGGGAAAGTCACTAAAAAGTACCTGCTGGTGAGTCTCAAAATTTGAAAAAATAAAATAAAATCTAAAAACAAGGATTTTGAAGTCCCACTTCAATCATCTTTTGATCTATTTTGAAAGATCTTCTAAATTATGATTATAAAATTTTTCGACAAAAAAAATTTGTCCTTTTCTAGGAAATAGTTTCTGCAAAACGGCAGAAGTTCATCAGAAATTAGCAGGGCTATTGGCCTGGAGTAAGCCCACCCACACTTCCCATCAGTCTTTTATTTACACTCTTCCCCACTACCTTACAGCCTCTCACAACCCCGACCTAACATTACCAGTGGAACAAAAATGGTGAGAAATACCTGAGATATCCAGCAGACTATTCTGACCCAGATAGAGGCTCAGACGAGGAAAACAAAGACAATCACGTGTCTATACGTCTACAAGTTGATGCAACACATAGCAGGGTGCTGTTACAAGTTCTTCGTCACACCTACATTTTAAGCTTAATTTTCTTTATACATGTCATCCATTATGGGAAAAAATAACACAAGAAGATGTTAAAAACACAATTTTATAGTTTGTCAATTAAACCTGACTGAACTGCTATTAAAGTTCTTTACTTTGTAATTTCCTCTAAAAACAAACAGAGAATTACATAAAGACTAACCTAATTCCTTAACAATGAGTAGATCTTTAGTGGCAGACTGTATAATGATTGACTAACCATCTGTTCTGTTGTGTTTACTGAAGTCCTTGTCAGTGTCGATCAGACATTGCCTGAGGCTAAGCAATAATAATAGAACGTGCATGTTCCTGAAATCATTTTCACCCCTCTAGGAGCCTTATAGGATATTAGTACTCAGCTCAAATAGGGGGGAAAAAGGACAGGGATAGATATAATATGATAACCTGTCACTCAAGTGTCTGCTAAGCAGAATATTGTACTTTTTATCCATTTCTGGATGTCGGGCAATGCCAGACTCACAGCATTGCTTTCAGGTCTCTATTTTTATTCGCTGATTCAGATTATGTTGTTAGGGAGGGAAACTCATCTATTACAGCCAACAGGAGAACAACTAAATGGATTAGTAAGATGTACTTTGCCATCATCTGTCCCAATTGTCTGAGAGCAGGAGTCCCACCATCTATCTCTGCTGTTGACTAGTTTAAAATGAGGACAGAAAACAGTAAACACTGTCAGTCTGAACTCAGTAACCCGAAATAGTTTTCATTTAACAACACAGCAGGAAATCAAACCACTCTATTTAAAGTGTGAGGCTTTTTAGATGAAACAGCAAAAGTGGAGACTGTTAGATTTTCTCTATTGCTAATGAGACAAGATTTTTTAAATCTGATTTCTGACAAAGGAGGATAGAGATGAAAACAGGAAAACAATCGATTCTGAACCAAAGAACACGTCCCACATATCCCCCCCGTAAACGAAATACCCGGATTTTTCTAGAATAATAGTTGTTTTTTGTTTTGCTCCTGAGCGAAGCGGCTAATTTTAGCTTCAAAGACAAATGTACTGACCTACCGGCATGATTATAATACACATCCCTTGTGCGTTAGCCTGGAACTTTATATTACTAATTATATTCCTAATTTAATGAAAATAATCTTTAGATCAAAATATTGACATATGTATGTGTTCAACAATAACACAAATGCGATGGTTTTAGCTTGTAGCGAACAAGCTAACCATAGCAAGGTCCATTTTATACTGAAATCCTCCATGCTAACTTGCTAATCTGGATTTGAAGCGGCTCAAGCTAACACCTAGCTAGCGCCATTTTTAGCTCTACAGGTCGCTATGCGGATGTTTTTAGATCGTATCTGGAACAAAATGAAAGAATGGAGGAGGAAGACGAAAATAGGACAAGATACCTGTCGGGACTGTTGATCCAGGATCTGCTGTTCCAGCAGTCGCCATTACGTTTGGACTGTTCACATCACAGAGAGCGCCGAGACCTGAATCCTGATGCCATGTCGCAGTGAGCTCATTAGCGCCCCTAGTGGACGAACTGGGGAGGCTTTCATTTCTGTTTGAATTTGAATGAAAACCTTATATTATTTTTTAATCAATGAGCAAAATCTAAAAACAATACAAACTGACAAATGCGTGGCCAAAATTTTCATTTTTTTTAGTAAATAATTAAATCCACTTGCAAGGGATGTACTGTAAGATTTATTAAGAGGAAAATATTCAAATTTGATACTACAATTCACGAATTAAAAGAAAAAAGATAATTTCACAACAGATTTGTTTGCAAAATTCACATTTTAATTCAGTTTTTTGTTTAAAAAAATTATGAGGTTTTTAACCTAAATTTTTATGACATTTACTTGGATTTTTAACCTCTTGACACCAGAACTTATTTCATTTTTTATTTAAAATTTGTTTTTGCTCAATGTAGTTGATAAATTAAGGTGATTTTGGAGCCAAAGTGGTTTGATGCATGAGGTATCAAGGAGTTAATCATGTGAACAAGGCTTTACAAAATAAATCTGTCACTATAGTCACATAATTGCAGATAGACTAGGATTTATCTCCAAGAGTAGAAGTATTAAGAGGTAGAATATCATTTATATCCAAGAATTTGACTGCTTTGGTGATGACACTGAATAATTCTGAAAACACATGAATAAATCTATCTTGTTTCTGCAATTTAGCGGCAGCAGAGGACAGCAGCAGATAAAGTTTTCTTCTGTTTTTGGACTAAAACCATAGACTGGTTTGCACATTCCCTCGCTTGTGTTTTAAAGCCGCAGCTCCTTGGTGCAGGAATTCGCCAAATGTTTTTACAAGTGGCAAACAAGCCACTGTAACCCGGGATATGTTCAGGTTCTCACTGCTAGAAGAATGTGATCGGGAGCAGCTGAAGCGCCGCACGACTGTCTACTTAATCGAATGGATATTTAAATCAAGTCGGGATGAAAATGTTTAAAAAGGCATTTAAATCCGCAAATATCAGATCTTTTTGGAGTAAGCTGTTTCAATGCCGTACTTTTGTTTTTTTTGTTAACAATCATAAACTTGTGTACCTTTTTCAAGCAATTTTATTTAATTTTAATATTTTCTCCCAATTACAGATGATTTCCTGCTCATTAAACAGACAAAATCAATCTACTTAACTAAATAAAGGTTTATTTGAAATTGTATGACACAAATTTATTGTTTTTATGTTTAA
>NC_050527.1:8510471-8515766 GCF_002922805.2 Oryzias melastigma
ACAAAACAAACACAAAAAAAAAACGCCAAATACATTCAACTAAAAGGGTTATTGAATATACCAGAAAAACATTTAGAAAACACAAAAATTGCACATATAATAAAGTATGTGAACCCTCAATTTCTGTACTAAATAGACACATTATGGGTTATTTATTTTTTTTATTTTTTTATGTCAATCACATTACAACGATGGAGAAAAACATCTCCTGCTTAAATCACACCAAAATATGTTTTCATGTTTTCATTGAACACAATTGTGTGTCCAATTTATTTGTATTTTAAAATTGATTTCCCACGGGGTGACAAAGGGGACTCCTCACTACACATTCTACACTTTTCTAAGACAGAAATGAACATTTTCACACAGATCTCTTTTGTTTAAACTCTCAAAGTTTAAAGCATCAAAGAAAATAAGTCCAGTATTGGAATAAAAAAATAACCCAATTGGATTTAAGATGCATGTAACGTTGGCAAGCTGCACCCGCCGTGTCTGTAAAAGACTGCACAGAAAAGATTTATAAACCGCAATGTAGCGCTGAAAAAAAATCCCACTAAACAGTGAGGCAGCGAGAGGTGAACTGCGATGTAGCGAGGGAAAACTATAGTAGTGAGAATGCTCTCCTAAAGTTTGGTACTTCAGGGTGGAATGGCAATGAGTGAGACATAGACAGACACCACTTCGTAGCATAAAAGATGTCACATCACTTAATATCTTAAAATCATGTCCTGGTCACCAATGAGCTCAAAGCCTGCTCCCACTCCAAAAAGGATCAGCTCAGAAGTCATGACTGAATCGAAACTGAGAATTGAAAGAAAAGAGGGAGAGACGAGAAGTTGAAAATTAATTTTTTTTTTTTTTTTATTCAAGTTAAACATTTGAAATCCACTTCTAAGCGTGGCATGTAACGGATCGTGTCACGATTTAGATCCATACAGATCACAGATTATCCATGGATCTTTAAGATGAGGCTAATTTAAGCCAACACACTACTTGTTATCCTGTAGTTTTTAATGAAGATTTACTTATTTACATTGTATTTGAATCTACCCTTTTCCCCCTTGTTTTACAGAGGGATGACATCTCAGAAGAGGCTCTGGTACATGGACTCTTTGGGATCTTTGTCATTCAACACACTGGTGCAGACCCAAGTGATGACCTGGAGACTGGATGAATGATCTAAAAAGTGTAAGCCTTGTAGTATCCGTGTTGTTTGGGCTCCTGTATCCTTTAGATCTGAGCTACCCACCACAGTTGAAACGGTTGTACAAATCCTGTAACAAAACCTTGCTTAAGTAATGCTTGACTATTCTCAGTACAGGATTTTTTCTCCATTACCATTTACATTTGAAAATTGGTCAGTTTTAGCACTTTAAATGTGTTGTGCAGATGATAAAAATGTACTATTTTGCAGGTTTTTGATATTTGTGATTGTAAAAGTTGGGACTTTTTGAAACCCAGAATAAGCTAGTAGCTATAAAAAATGTCAATTTTGCATTTCTGCACATTTTCATATTTCTTTTCTTCTCTTGTGGTCTAATGAGTGTTGAAATGGCTTTAGTCAGAGAAACATATCAGGACTTGATTTTATTTTTTATAAGTTAATATTAATATTTGGATGTCCTTCAGTCATATGACTAGATTATGACTTTGCTGTTGTGACCTTTGCATTCAACTGCCTGTGACAGTTTTGAAAAAATAAATTTTGAACATGTCATCATTGTCTTTTCTCCTTTATTTTAATTTGTCTTTAACATCTAACTTTTACATAATAATTATTCTGTGGTTAAACATAAATATAATATTGAAAGAATTTACACATGATTTAAACCTGTTGCCTGAACAATAATCAATTATGTTGGATGGAATTTTTTTGATTGTGTAAATCTAATCAAATTTACAACTATTCCATTAACATTAAATAATTATGTTGTCCTAATTAGATAATGTTACAATTAACATAACTAAATCTTTGCTTAATTAAATTTCATTCACTGAACATTAATGTATTAAGTTGAACAAACAAAGCTACTTTTTGTTCCATCAACGCTATTTAATTGCGTGGAAATTCTTTCCATTTTTTTTACACGGAAACACTTGTTTTTTTTCCAGGTAAAGCATCGGAACCAGGACAGTTTAACCGCTTATTCCGCCATTTTGGCGACCCCTCTAAAATATTTGGCTGGCCTTGTCATTAGTTGTTCCAGTTTTTAAAATGTGCTCTTACATTTAAATGTAAACTTGTGTGGTTCATAGCACGTGACGCAGCTTACTCTCCCAATGGTGGGCTTTGGAACCTTCTGTTTGGAGGGTGTAATTTAAAAAATAATCATTTAAAAAAATAATAATCAGATCGTAGATGGAGGCTATTCAATAGTCCAACTGAAAATATCATGAAAAAGGAACTAGTGTTGAAGGTACTGGCTGGAGGACGCCCACGTCTGACTGGCTCCAATGGGTGCCATTGTGCTGATGACACCCATTGGCCCACCTCATTCAATGACGTCTGATTGAACCACGTCATCGAATGGGCACAGTCGGTCTGGGTAACATGTCAACCAGTCTGGGCCCTACCGGGGAGCACAGACCTTGCCAGCCCTTCACCTTATTACCGTACTCCCCAGCACGGGAGTCCAGTACCACTAGTTCTATGTTAGTGCAATTGTTGGCGAGCGGTATATAAACCCCACCATACGAACATACTTGTTAACTAATGGTTTTAAGCTTTAGATAAAAGTGCGTTTTAGACAAATTTGGAATCCGTACTTTATGTTTGTTACTTGTAAATAAAAATAAGAATGACTTTAAAGGGTTTTTTTTCTTAAAAAAAATACATTTTGAGCCGCAGTGCATGCTGGGAAAAATTCCGGCAACCTGGTGATCTTCAGTTTGCCTTGCTCCGCAACTACTTTTATTCAAAAAGTTGTGAAAACCAACCTTACTTTGTAAAGTTTATTTCTGAATATTTTTTTCTGATCTTTTGTGATCGCCATGGTGGGAAAAACGAGAATGTTGGTCTGTAGCAAACTCCGACATTGTTGGAGTTAGCTAGCTAACTCCTTTAAATATTCGTGGCCGCTAGCTTGCTAGCTAGCCGACATCTTTGAGCTGGAATTTCCGCCGCTAACTCCAAGTAAGCCGCCTGTATCAAAGACAAGGCTCAGACCCAGACTGTCATCATCTAAAGATGACATAGCCATAACTGTTGAAAATACAGCGGTCTCCTACCGCATTTTGTGGTTGTAAATAGTGATGTGACGTTGGCTGTGTCCAAATTCGGGTTCCGCATCCTCCTGAGGCCGTGGTCTTCGCGATGTCCGATGGCCGGGTCCTTCGTTAGCGGGTAGACCGGATGTTAAGTGCAGTGAATTTGGACGGTCTAGCCTTGTGTTTTTTTTTAATATAACTTTATTGAACAAACAAAACAAGCCGCCGGCACTTGTTGGTATTTTTCCGGCGGAGACAAAATGATCTGCAGGTACTGTGTACAAACGCTTAAAAAACATCTACAAGCTCTTTTACATATTAGCGTTAGCTAGTTTAATTGAAATATTTATTTAGCAACACTATTACAGGTTGTAAAATACACAAATACTGAATTTGTGGGTTATTCAAGTTTTGTTTATTTCACAGGTTATTGCAGTAAATGTAACTTCGTAAAGTACCTACACTTTTCTGAGAATAAAAAACATGTACCAAATAACTACAATGGGTTTTTATTTTATTAATCATACTACAATAGTGTTAAATGTTAATTTTATCTTCAGACTTTTGTTGCAGAAATTATTTTTTTATTTATTTTAAAATTTGATTTGAAATCTGTAAAAGTAGTATTTAATTATTCTCAATACTGAGAACATTATTCACATGTTCACATACATGTAATTATGTTTTATAGTTTAATAAAAAAATACTTAAAACCACATATTTTTTAATATAAATGTATTTCTTATGTATTTCTTTTTAACTAGACTAGACCCCTGTAATGCAGAATCAATCAGTCTCCCAATCCTGGAGCTGTTTGTCCAGCAGTGAAGACCTATGACCAGACTTCAGAGTAAACAGGAACTCTCCTGCGGTCTTTCTGAGCCTCCTTGATCAGGATCAGTGACATCAGCATCCTCCTGCAAGTGCTGGAGGTGCATCACACTTCTGTACCTCATGTAAGTGAACACACTGCAGTTTTTCAATACTCTTTGGAATATATTTAATTTAAACATATATATTGCAGGTTGTCACAGCTTGTGCCATCCTCCACAACATCTGCCTCTGTGCTGACGACACCGAGGCCCCAGAGGAAGATGTGGAGGTGATGATGAGGAGGAAGCTGGTTTGGAGGTCACCGGCGGTGCTCTCTGGCAAGACCAACTACCAGCTGAGGTTTGGACAGCACTTGTCGCTGCGCTGTGACGTCACCGGCCGACAAACTCAGGACGCAGAACCCGAATTTGGACCATAGACTGTAAAAACAATGGACAGAGCGAGCACTGAGGTCCCCCATTGTAAATGCATTACTTCCTCTCCTCGCAAAAGTAGGCCGCCGCTTTCACCGTCAATTCCTGAAACGGATACCGCCATTTGCAAACAATCTTCAGCGATTGGTCTGAGTCATAGCTGAGTCATTGAATCTACAGGAAGTACTGTCGCCAATCAGGAGTGAGTTTATTGCAACCGTCCACCTCTTTCCACGCCTCTACCACGAGACCGCGGATGTACTTTAATAACGGCGGCACGGGAGAATTGTACAAGTCATTGTTGAAGCCTTTGAGGGAGAACCATTCCAACATTTGATTCTGTCAGCGGTCCTTTGGGATTTACTTACATTTATTCCTTTTTGTCGAGATAAAAGGAACATTTGGGTGACGCCGCTGGAGAAATGCGCGTGTCCCTATCGCGCGCGCCGCAGCTTTTCAGTTGTCATTCGCGGCCAGGTTATAGTCTGAACAGATGCACGTGAGAAGCGCGTTCAGCGGTATTTAAAATAAATAACCATCCTAACAAGAGAACAGCTGGATCTTTTTTCTGTTTGAAGATACGACCAGGTCCAAGTTTGTCTCGCGGTCCTCAGACGTCTGCGTGTAATTCAGGCTGAAGCTGGAAAATTCCGGCGAAGCTTAAACTTTGGTTGGTGATTTTATGCGCATATATCCATCAAAACAGTGAAATAAAGAAAAACGAACGTTAAACAAAGAAAAAAGTCCAAAGCTCATAACCTCAGAATGAAATCTATTTCTACAGAGTAAATCCTCATCTAAAAATGTTGACAGCATGCGCCTCTTGTTGTTTTAAACTGCT
>NC_050527.1:8516031-8547253 GCF_002922805.2 Oryzias melastigma
TTTATATACAGTCTATGACTAAAACAGAACTGATTTTCTTGTCTGGTTCAGGCAGGGGGCGACATTCACCCCCAAAACATAATAATGATGGCTGTAATGCAACTTACAATATATTGATAAATAGTAAATGTAATTTGTACATAAAGGTTTATCTTTAAAAACTTAATTAATTCTTCTGATAGGCAGTTTTATGGTGCTGATCTAAAAGGACTGATTTTAACTATGTTAAACTATGTTATATTGGTGCTTTTAAGCCAAACATACACTTTTTCCTTAATAAAATCACAAGGTGCACCGAAAATGTAAATAAAATACAATAATATAAAATAAAGAAACTGTCGTCTGTCTTAACAATATACATTCACAAAGACACACAAAAAAAGTATTTTTATGATTTTTCTTATTTCTATCTCATAGTGAAGGCTGAGACCTCTTGGATGAACACAGAGCTGATATCCTGATAGCACTAATGTCTTTTTAGTCCAATTAGTTAAAATTGAATAAGTCTGGTTGAAAAACGGATTGAAAAATACCGGCGTATATGCAATAAATAAATAAGGTCAATTCATGTCAGCACAGCTGGACATGTCATGTTCCTGTTTTTGGGTGATTTCATTCTCTTTCTACACTGAAGTGACCAGTTTTCTGTAAATATGAGTCACACAGCTGGAGTTCTACCCGACTTCCTCAAAATTCCAGAGTTTATTTAAAAAAAGGGGAAGTGTTTCACAACACTGTCCCATCAACTTCTCCCTAAATCACTTTCTTTCGTCAGCAGCTTTTGCATAAAAGGACAAAGTTTGATTAATTTGATCCGTTTTCACTAGAAACCCTTTTTTGGCGAAGGGTTAATCTGGAATAGAAGAGGAAGTTTTCTATCAAAATGGGCAAAAACATATTTAAAAACTTTTTTTTTTGTTTAAAGATCTCAAAACAACTTCAACACACTATTAAACTCGACTTTGATCACTATTTAAAACAAGCATTTTTTCCCCGAATCTGAACAGAGTTGATCTAAACCAGTCACTAACCAGTCGCTTATTATTTATTGGATTAAGGTATTTTCTGAAAATACTGTCAAAGAAAAAAACATTTTTTTCCTCAAGGATCACCTGATCCCGAACATGTCCAAGCCTGTGTGGAAAATGGATGACTAGATCCTTCATCGTCCCCAAATCTGGTCCATGCAGACCAAAAGTACTGGCAGCTTTCTGTTTAATTGAAGGTTTGGGTTAGCAAATAATTGCTGGAACCATTTAGTCGGCTTTACTGCTGCTGCTGCTGTAAACAAAATTTTTGGAGAATGAGTGTTTGCAGAAAATCTTGACCGCTCCCACTGGAGAAGCACAAATCAGACACAGCAGCTGCCATTATATCCAAAACAAGCAGCCATAAAGCTAGAACAAAAAATAAATAAATAAGAGCATTTCGATCTGTTTTTGAGATTTGCACCAAGCTATAATCCCTCTATTTTGAAAATAATCATCTCTAAAATGTAAGAGATGTTTTGGACTCCACTGATATGACTAGTGCGTGTCTTAAAAAATCAAAGTTTTGGAGAATTGATGAAATTATTGAAAGAATTTCATTGTTTGTGTCACTAATATCCCTTTCTTTAACCAAGGAGATCTGGTGAATTTTAGTTTTTTTTGTTTGTACACAAGTTTCTGATCATTTTATTGTGTGTCCATTTCACATAATATGTTGCTGTCATTGCTGACATAAATATGAATAAGTTTTGAAACCAAAAACAAAATTTGTTAAGTGGATTTTCATCTGTTGTGTCACATCTGGAAATGTTTTTGTTGTAAAAAACCGTCCTCTGTGGGATGCTATGCTGAAATAAATCAACAAGTCTTTAAAGAGTGGTCTGGGAGAGCTTAGGCCACATTATCCTTAGAAAGGAAAATCAGCCCTGTTATAGACTGGACCCCACCTTCACCCAAAAGTCAAGGGGATAGGCTCCAGCAACCCCCAAAATAATCAAGCAGGTTTTGAAAACAGATGGATTTATGTCCAGCTCATGCGTCTGCAACCTTCAACACTTAAAGAGCCATTCAGGTCGATTTCTCGCCAACCACAACCCAGTAGGAGCCACAAAGTCTTCACTCACCTTGTAGATAAATAAGATACTGATTTAAATTTAGGAATTTGCTACTAACATGACACATTTGTCCTGCAGAACCAAAGTATGGCTCAAGCCTCAATTAAACTTTGGGAAACAGTTTTAGTATATATGTGGTCACAGTTTGTATTTCTGAATCCAATTGAGACAGGTATGTTCCAGAGAGAAAATGTTTTTTGAACAGAAGTGGGGAAAATAAATCAAGTAAAGTTGACAAACAAAAGGTGAACAAGAAGTTTTAGACATTAGCAAAAAAATAAAAACAAAACCAGGAAATATACATAAATTAGAAAAACAGAACTGAAGATGGATTCAGAGAGAGAAAAAAAAGAAGTTCTGCATTTCTTGAGATGTTTTGGGACCTCTTAGATACGTTGTTGTACTTTTGGAAAAATGTCAATTGGCTGGTCATTTTTGGAAAAAGTTCATTAACTGTTCCAAATTTTCTGCTGTGGTGGATAATAGTTTCTACTGTGGTTAACAAGACTCCCACAGCCTTTAAAATGACATCAGTTACACTCTTCGTTTTTGTTTGTTCCCACGTCTTTACAGTTTA
Organism: Oryzias melastigma; assembly: GCF_002922805.2. Lineage (NCBI taxonomy): Eukaryota > Metazoa > Chordata > Actinopteri > Beloniformes > Adrianichthyidae > Oryzias > Oryzias melastigma. The sequence goes on from NC_050527.1 coordinate 8,518,713, forward strand.
TGCAAAGCTGTGCCTTGCCTTTTTTATGACAATTATGGAAATTTGAAATTTTATTTATTTGCACGTTTACCAATGGGCCAAACACACTAAAATCACAGTTTTCATATGCACAAAATAATTATAATAAAACAGTAAATACAATATAACAATATAAAAAATAAAATAAAACAGAAATTTTAAAGTTTTCACATGGTATATGTTAAAAGACGAGGTGTAAAAGTGCAGGCGTCAGCTCTAAAAAAGTCAAGATAAGGACAGGAGGAGACATCAAATTAAAGTACAAATTTGACAAAATGTGACAAATTTAACTGTGAAAGCAAAAGGAACATGAAATAACACATTTTAATTTGGTTTAGTATGTTTTTCTTTTAAATCATCATTTTTGAGCACATTTCGACAAGGAGTCTCAAGATAGAAATAAGTTATCACACGAGAAGCAACAAACACAAGAAACTATATGGTTGTGTTATTTGGAACTGAAGGAGTACACAACCATGATACCATGAGTACTATTAGATTTGAAGTCAATTTTACTCCCAGAAGAATAAATCCGGTGTCTCATATCTGATTTTGCTTTAAAACTGATCTTTTGAACTGAACTTTATCAAAACTTTTACAGCTTTCATATCAAATTCATGAAAATGAATGTGTTGTTTGGAAAACTGGCTCAAATGTGACTAATATTTATTAATAGTACAGTTACTAATTGTAAAAATGAACAGATTAAATATATCAATAATACTGTAATCTGGTTAAATGACTTCATAAACACTTTGTTGTTAAGAAAATATATTTATTACCAGTTTTCTTAGCTAGCATCCATGTCACATAAATGTAAATTTAGCTTTATTAGCGTTTTATTAACCATTTGGCAGCAATGTATTGAGTTTTCTAAACAAAACTGAAATGATAAATCCTTTAGAATTCATCTTTGATTTTTTTTTTGTGAACGCCTCAAACTCCTCACCATCTTGGATTCCTTCAATCAGCAAATAAAAACCGGTTTCATTTGCCAAATGAGTCAACGCTCTTCGCCCTTGTAGGTCAGGGTTTTAAAACCGGGAGGATCCGCTCACAGCTTCAGCTCATCGTACGTCACCCCTCAGCATCAAACGTTTGGGAGTGGAGATGCTCGAAAGAGGTCGACATTCTTGTTGACTCAAGAGTAAAAAAAAAAAAAAAAGAACAGAATCTGTCAACCATTTTTACAATCTTTTAAACTCATAAAACAACATTTTTTTTCTCCTGTGGGAGTTTAAATAAATGTTTACCACTCATGTTTGGTGTAACAGTTTATTGATTTGAAGTTAAAAACATAAAAATGTTCAGACAGAACTGGTAAAAACTGGTTAGTGCAGGTGTTTTAACTGACTATGATGTTTGCATTTAATATTAAAATACTGTGAAGCTTGATTTGTCAGAGGCAGCAAAGAACAGGACAAGTCTTCTAGTGGTATTTATGGGAAATCATCCATAAATATCCTGAGCCTTTGGGCCTGACAGTCATTAAAGAAAAGCAAACGAATTTACTTTACATGTGATTATAGGCAAAAAAATAGAGTCTGTTGTGTTTCTCTATCATTAAGACAAAATACAATGTTCCTCATTAGACAGTGACATGTGAGGCTTTTAGGAGATGGGGCAGATTTTCCTCTTCCTACTGTTCCTAGCTGCGTTAGCGATGGGATCCATGACTAATTTGGAGACACACTTGGAACTACGCTCCTGTGAACCGAGTCTGCAGCACAGTTTGACAGTAACAGATTGAGATTCTCTTTTTGAACACGCCTCCTGGGACATCTCAGCGAGCTGATCAAAGGGAGAGAAGAAGACCACATGAGAACGAATACCTGTAAAACCTTCATCACTGGGTGAAAATGTCTGTTGTGTCAGATCGGACTTCATCTTCATGATGCCGTCTCACCTTCTGCGTGGAGCAGATGGTCTTGTCTGGTTCAGGCAGGGGGCAGCATTCGCTCAGAAAGGTCTCCGCAGGAAACTCAGTGGGAAGTCTGCACAGAATCGGCCTCCTCATTAATGCAACTCCAATTTTCTGGATCAATTTTTCAGATTTTGATTTTTAAAAACAAAATTTTTAGCACAGAATGAAACAAACAGCTGAGAAGATGACAAGCAGACAGCACCTGTTTTTTAGAGAAGGATTGTCACATAGATTGGTAAGTGAAGCCTCCTTGGAGGCAGAGGTCGTGTTATAGTACGGATCCGGAGAAGCTGATTGGAAACATGCCGACCAGGCAGCCGGATCATCACCAGAGCAACACATGAAGCTCGTCTTCTTTTGCTTCACCGAGCAGAACTTCTCCAGCTCCTCACGCCACTGAAACCCAGAGTTACAGTCCAATCAGAAATTGTTTTGTGTTTATCACGTTTGTGTTTTTTTCATTGTTACCTTCTGATTAGCACAATTCAGCTTATTACTCCGACTGCAGCATCGTTGGAACGCTCTCGTCAAACTGTTGATGCTCTTAGCTTGCCGAGCCAGGAGCTCATAGCCTGAACGCGGCAAACACCTGATGCTATAGAAGGGTTGCCGCCTCGACGTGCGGCACAACGACTCGATGTTGTCCGCCGTGGGTTGTCCAAGAGGAAAGTTGATGTCAGTCTTCTGGGAAGTGAAGGTTTTTTTTTCCTTTTTTCTCACCGATCTGGGAGTCATCAGTTTCCTGTCACGTTTGAGACAAACACAGTTTATTTAAGACTCTTTGATTAATCAAAACAATCAAATAAAATGACTTAATCAAATGATGAAAATGTAGCTTAATTGCTGATCAATACACTTTCTATGTATTGATTGAAGATCTAAATCCCAAAGCTTGGGAAAGGAAAAAGCTGCATGGTTTCATCCATTCACCAAACCTCGGGCAGATGCTCGGATCAAAGTTGAACTCTGCAGTGGGAGGGACGGGCGACACTGGCAGCTCCTCTGTTGGTTGGTAGTTTTGGTTTAAAGAATCGGCATTAAAACACTTTAGTCTGTCGATGCCTCTTTTTCTGCAACACTCATAAAGCACATCTTTGACTGCCGAGTCCTCCTCACAGAATAGCTTCACAGAGAGTTCCCACTGAAGAACAGAAAGAGTAGAGTGTGATCGCCATAGCAACACTGCAGGAAAACATTAAAACAAATTAAGCTCCAGAACTGCCACTTAATCCAATAATTACTTGTGTGGCCCGGTGGTATTTTTGGTTGGCGAATGGGTAGAGCGGATTTTGGGGATTTCATAGAGGAGATCATAATTTTGTATAAATGGAAATGATGGAGTGTTGTATTATTTTGTTGAGTGATGTGGGCAGAGAGAGAGAGAAGGGATTACTTCTTTTGGTTTGTTTCCTTCTTTGGTTGTGTGGTTGGTTCGTTTGTGGGTCCCTCTGGGTGGGCCATTGTGATTGGTTCCTGAGAGGGAGAGGGCGGGACTAATGAGAAAAAAAGTTCGGTTGAGAAGGAGGGGGTTCGAGAGCGGACAGATTGTTTTCCACGTGGACCTGTTGGGAAACGGAGGCTCGGATCTTTTGGAGCAAAGCACCCCACCAGATAGCGTTAAAGTCTGAACGGGAAGTTGAGACTAAAGGCTGATTTGGGAGTGAAGAACGGCGGGCGAGCTGTGAAGCTGGATATCCGTTTTCCGTATTGGAGAGCCAGAGCGGGAGTCAGGAGGGAAGCAGCGGAGCTACGGTGTACCACGCTGGGTCGCATCTACGCGGAGCCGTTGTCTTTTCTCGTCCCACTGGAGTTCGTTGGATTATTGCAACGCTTTTTTTTTTCTTCCGAAAAAAAGAAACAACAGGCCTGCAATGTTTGGTTTTTTTTGAGTCGGTACCGTGAGTAAACTGAACTGTGTGTGAGTGTGAGCGCACGCGCGTGCACGAGAAAAGGACTGAAACTATTGTAAAGGTTCAAGATTATATTATTTTTGATTAATATATACTGCCTTTCTTTAAAGCTAAAGAGTGTTAATCTCTGGTTAAATATTTTATTGGTTGAAGTTAGTTAATTATTTGTTTTAGAATCTAGTTCTTTTCTTTTCTTTTTTGCTTAAATATTAAAAAGGGACATTTTGTGTACATTTCAGTATAACTGGTGCTATTTATTTTCTGATATTTTTACATAAGTGTTTGGAGTGTTTACATTTTCTGTTGGGGAATTATTTTATATTATTTGCCAAATTATAATTTATTAAACAACGCCTTTAAGTTTATTTGGCTAAACGTTTACCTTTCTCTGGGTCTCTTTCTTTAAATTTTGGGCAGGAAAATATTTAGAGAAAAAAGGTGCACCTTATTTGGTATCCACCTTCCAAAACTCGAACCCAAGCACCCACCATTCTTAATAACCAACAGAGTGGCTATACGGGTGCTACACTTGTTTGATTTTTACACCACAGCGTCAAATAATCCTGCTGTCATTAACGCTGATGTAAGTAAGTCTGTTTCAAAACTCTTGGAGTCATGCAGGACACTATAAATAAAGGCGAAGTTGTGAAAATCTTACCGCTTGTGTGGTGCAACACAACACCGTGTCATTCAGCGACGTCTGGTTTTGATTACAGCAAGTGCCAAACCAAGACTCTGCATTATTGACAGCAGCAGCCATGCGCTTAAACTTGCTGAAACTGGAGGTGGGAAAGTACGACTTAGGGTAGCGGGGACGAAAATCGCCATGGCGACAGATGGCTTCAATGTTGTCAGCCGACGGCTGGCTAAGGGGGAAGTTCACCGGATATTGCTCAAAAGATGGGCGACCTTTGAGGAAGAGACATCAAAAATAATCATAATTCAGATTATGACAGTTTGATTTTTTATTTTTTTAAGGGATTTTGATATGGAAGAATATATTAGGAAAAAATAGAAAAGAAAAGTGAATACATACTTCCTCTTGGAGTCATGACTCCAAATGCAAAAGCCCCTAACAAAAAAGCAGAAGTCTTCTTATTGTTTGTCCATTCAAATGATACTAAATGACTAATATTATGTATGTAGAGGAATAGTAACAGAAACAAAACAACCTTCTCCCATTGGCATAAGCGGAGGATTTATTGGTCGTTGAAGGAGCGACTCTGGAAACCAAAACAGCGTTATAAGTTAAAGAACTGAAGGAAGATAATTGGGAGAAAAGGCGGATCACTACCTTTCTGGAGGTCAAAGACACTGGACATATCGACCTGCCTTTGCATGAAAAATGAATCATCATAGATCATCTCTAAAAAACAGATTTTAGAAGGGTTTTTTCTTGCACTTTTGTAAGAACAAAGGTGAAACATACAAAGAGCTCAGACCATCACAAACTTAGAAACTCACCTTGTCCTGGCACATCTGTGATGGGACGCTGCTCAATGGGCCGTTCTGGAAATACATAAACACAACATTTTACTGTGTTTTTCACTTTATCCTTCATCCTCAAATACAGCGTGTTCCACATTATTATGCAAATTGCATTTAAGTTTCATTTATTTGTTTTAAAATTAAACTCGTGGATGATATTGTGTCTCAGAAACCTGTGATCATTACTGTTCCAGGTGAGCTGCTGACTCCGATGGTCGCCATGGCTGGGTCGGCAGTCTCCCTGACTTCTTTTATGTTTGGCCGAGATTCCAACTCCGATTTGGTTTGTCTTTTTTAACCAACAAACTAATTATTTCGTATTTGTTATCTAACTTCAGGACACAGGTTTTCCTTTATTTAATAAACTGTGTTCCCTTTTATTTTTGGTGTCCAGTTTTTGTTATTGGATGGGGTATTCTGACATCCTGCAAAGAAATTCAAGCAGAAACTCAGTAGATATGACCTCTTAATGCAGCAAATTCAACCATTTTCAGTTCTTTAGGCTCCATAATTTAATAATAATGCAGAACAGTGCATTTTAAGGTTTTTGTAAAAATAAAAAAATACAGTTATCTTTAGGAGGTTTGTTCAATAACATTTAATACTATCAATTAATGATGCTTTGAATATTTAGAGAAATATATCATGCGCATAATAATTTAGAACTGTTACGAAAACAAAGCGATACAGAAAAACAATGCAAAGTTATGCAACTCCTCTCTGTTTTGCTTTGTGCATCATCAGCTGAGAGGAAACAAAGAAAAACAAGAGTCTTTCTTGCTGCTTCAGTTAATTCACTGCAGGTTTGGGATTTGATTTTCACTTGCAGCAATGTTGCGGGGATCTTTATCGTTGTTTTCAGAGCTGCTTGTTTGGATAAACTGTTTTGAAATATCCACCCCTTTGCAAAAAAATAGCAATATGCAACATTGTGCTTTATTTTGGGGTCCCAGTGACGACACCGCCCTTAAAATGAAGTGTTGTCTCTCCATGACAAAGGTGGACAAAGGTGGACAGGATTCCACATCTGACAGTAAAAAACAACAACAACAACAACAAAAATAATGCGATAAAAGTTTAGTGAATGTGGGTTCCAGATGAGTACTACAGGTAGTCTTTTGGCATGCTTTAAGCTTACTTTTTATAAATTATAAAATGTAAACTTAAATTATTCTTGATCAAGGAAGTATTCACTACCTATTTTGATATACTTTTACTTATGCTCAAGTATACGTAATAAAATATACATAAAGTGTTTTGTTTTTACCAAGCTTTAAGTTTTTCCAGCTTAAAAAAAACTTTTCAAAAGGTGTTTTTGCTAAGAAGTCAAGAAAAATAATCAGGCTGTGTACCAATGCGTAAATATATTTAAAAAGAATACAACAAAGGACCTACAATTAATTTAAAGAAACTTTCTTGGATCCAAATGTGTTTGCGGAATTGCCGCAGCTGTGACGCACATTCGTGAAGCCACAGCTGGAGGTGAAAAAGCCAAACAACTCCTGCAAAACCACAAAGAACCCGAGCGGACCGACCTTCCGACGCTGCGCCCTGCAGAGCCAAGCGCGCGGCGATGGCGCACAGCAGAACCCAAGAGGAGCCCATTCCTGAGGCGATCATCGCGTCGGTCCTGCTGGAGGTTCTGCTGGGATCAGGACAGGACTGGTGCTGTCTGCAGGCGCGCGGGATGGGGAGGAGTGAGGGGACGAAACGAGGGGAGGGAAGGAAGTTTTCAACGTGACTCACAGGGAACCTTTGCGAGTCTGGATCTGATGCTACAGCCTGACAGGAAATGAGCCTCTCTCACTCCGGCTGGCTGTTTGGAGGGCTGTTGATGCTGCGCGCCCGCAGGAGGATGACTCCCTTTCCCTCCTCTGATAAACCACAGTCACCACCTGACATCAAACCAGCAGGGTTGAAAGGATCACATCCAAACACTTCACAAACTGAAAAAGAAAAGAGCTGTGTGTTTTTGAAACTCTGCAGTACTTTTGATCAACTACAAGTGAAGCATATAGAGCAGCAAAAGTGTGCAAAGAATGCAAACCAGGTTTTGGGATTTCCCTTTGGAGAAAAGTCACGTGTTATTAATTTAAATACATATTTATTTTCAACTGAGAAGTCTTAAAAAAGTTTTTTTTTTTATGAAAATCACACATTTATTCAAAGTTTTCCACATTTAAACACACTGTATTATGATGTGGAAAAATGTTTGTCTAAAAGTAAGTTCTGGGAAAACCCTCAAGTCAATGTATCCCATAAAAATGCAGCATTGCTTGTTCTTTTTTTTTTTTTATTATTATTTTTTTTGCTCCTTTTATAAATGACCTATTTTATACTGCTTGCTATCTTCAGTATGGAGCATCTAAGGGACCTCAAAGCAAAAAAATAAAATATAATAAAAAATAGGAGAAAAAAGCAAAAAAAAAAATCAATTAGGCCTAAATAAAAATCTGGCTAATCTGGGGCTCAAGTACGACGGTGTATTAGGGCCACTTTATGCAGAAAATTTTATTTTTCAAATTACGACTTTAAATCTCGTACATTTACGAAAAAAAGTTGTACGTGCTAAATTATGAGAATAAAGTCGTATATTTATTACTTTAAAAGTCATAGGCTAAATTTATGACTTTTAATCTAGTAAATTTACGAGAAAAAAACTCGTAAATCTATGAGATTTAAAGTCGTAATTTTACGAGAAAAAAACTTTTTTTTTTTTTTGGTGGCACTAATACTCCGTCGTACTCAGCAGATATTAACTAGAAAAAAATATTACTTTTTTAGAAAAATAATATTTCCTCAATTATTTATTTATTTTTACTTCTGTGTCCCTTTAGGGGCTCCATACTCTTTAAGGGCTCTGTACTTCAGAAAACATTCTGCTTTGGAAGTTTTTTTATTGACACAATATGCACGATTCTGTCTGTACCATGCTTTTTAAAAGTTAGTTTGTGAAAAAACTCCACAATAGACATTAAAAAACACATTTGACTTTTCTATTTTTTATTTAAGACTGAGTTATGCCTTTAGTTGTTCCCCTCCTCCCACAATGTCATGGTTAAAGCTGCATCAATGCAAATTTCTTTGTTTAAAAAAGACAAATCGGAGCGTTTGGATCACAATTTTTTTCCCCAGCATCAAAAATGTGGCTTCATTCTGCTGTTTTTTGGGGAGTGAGGAAGTTTTGCAACTATGTTGACATTCTTGAAAGGTCAAAGTTAAAAAAAAAAAAAGCAAGTCCTCTGAAATTGTTTGGTCAAATAAACTCAGGATTGCTTTCATTGCAAAAAAAACTCTTTAAATCTTAAATGTGCAACAATTGCTCAAAACTGTAAGAAACCAAGATAACTTCTGACGATTACAGGTGTTTTCCTGGTATTTTAGGATACTGGTTTGTGAAGGTGAGACTGCGTTAACCCAAACTCTCGGTAGTTTCTTCGAGGAATCAATTAGCCACGTACTGCTGAGTTTCAGATTCTGCTTCCTCTTAACTAGGTGAGAGCAAATGCGACAACCTGACAACACATTTCTACAGACCGCTGCCACAGTCAACCACATTTCCTGTGCGACAGTTGCAGTTTTGCAGCAACTCATTTGATATCCAGTGAAATTTGTCATCCCTTCAGAGCTGTATAGACAGCAGCTACAAATTAATGTCATATTAATCATATAAGACGGAAACGACGGAAACAACTGAAGCAACGTTTTTATTTTCTAAAAAAAAAAAAAAAGACATCTGTTTGGTGTCACAGCTTTTATTCAAGAATCAAACAAGAATTGGGATCATTTGTTCAAGTCACAGAGATAACTACATTAAGACAGACAGTATTTAATGCTGAAAAGCTCAGCTTTTCTCCAACTTTACTCAATGATATGAAAACCAACACAGAACAGTTGGAGGCAAAAAAAGGGAAAAGAACAAAAATCCACAGTATTTCAGCATCAACAAAACCTTGACATTTGCCGGAGAAAGGTACACAAAAAGGGAATATTTTAGTAGTTTTGCATCTCACAGGATTTGTATTGCTTGGTCTGTGACACCAGCCAGCAGAAAAAAAAAAAACGCCTCTAAAGACACAGAAAGAAAGAAGCAGGTTTGTTGCTGCTAAAGCCTTCATGTCTGAGGTTTACTGAGGTTAGGTTTGTGTTTATTATCATAATGCTGCTGCCGAAACCTTGATGCACATTACATGAAAGTCAGCAAAGAAAGATGAAAAAAAAAAAATCACATTAAAATGCTTCTGTAATTAGTTTGAATGACAGAGGAGAAAACGGTTGTTTTAAGTTGGTTTAAAGCGTTTGTTGCAACTTTATTGATTTATTTTTTGACAACAAAAAATGAGCTCAGTTTGCAAACGTTTTTTCCGTATTTTCAAAAAATCGAAACGTTTTTTTTTTCAACGTTTTTGGACTTCTGGAGCAACTGTTGCTGACCTTCATCCTGCTTCTTTGAATAGCTGTGTATGAACTCCCCGAGACAGACGGCAGCTACGACCAGACAGAATCACAAAAATACATCTTGAGGAAAAAAAAAAAGCATCTTCACATACATCAACATGCTGTTTCCCTGAAATAATCATGTTCTAGCTATCAAAATATTTCAATTTCTGCTTGACATAATCAACAAAAAAATATATATATTTGGATTACAGTGCTTTTTTCAAATGTATTTTTCGTCATTAGAAAAATAGATTTAGCTGGAAAGTTGAGAGTTAAAACACGCCTACACTCTGGTGCGTTTGCGACTGTTTGCGAGCGATCAGTGTGGGGTCACGGGCAGCAGCTCTGCCTCGGATGCAAACAGCTCCTTGTAGAGCGGAGGAAACAGAGAGTGAGCCGTGAGGGGATACCGCTGGCTGAACCAGTGCAGCTTCTGCATGTGCAGGCTGCACAGCGAGCGCAACACCGCCATCCTCTGGTACAGCTGCAGGAACCGGACACACACGTTCAGATTAAAAACTCAATAAGTGCACACTTTTTAAAACAAAAATGTAAGATAGGTACCTTGTGCATCAGATTTTCCTGGTTGTCTCTGTGTAAAATGTGCGTGAGTCCCAACTCCACACTCCTTTGCACCCGCTGAACTCTGCCTCTGTCCTCCAGGCATGGACGGTCTGCAAAAAAACCCCACAAATAATGAAAAGTGATTAGTCAAATATTTTACCTTTACCTCTAAATTTGATCAAAGTGTGAAGAATCTAGGTTAAAGCCTCTCAGTGGAGTTTTAATGTTTCCTCTGCACCATTGTGGGTTTCCTCCCACAGTTCAGACATTTACTTGTAATACTAACTCGGACATACAGGTGCGTCAAGTGTGTGCACCTTCTCTGGTTTCCACTCTGTGTTTGTGGATAAAACAGGTGCAAAAATTCTTTTATTTTATGTAGTGTCTAAAATGTCTACTTTATAATCTAAGATTACTCCTCCTCAACTCTGTCGATCAACCAGTGCAATCCACGGAGAACTTTTAACATGTTCTTTAGCATTTTCCTCATGATGGAGGACACATATAATATAAATTAAGCCTAAAACTGCCTTATTTTATTCAAATCTTGGTGAATCAGGAGCAGATGGAAAAAATGCCATTTGAAAAAGTTGTGAAACAGGCGGACTAAAGTCCTCCCTGTGCGCACCCCGGCCCGCTCACGCTTAGGTGAGCGAGAAATGAGGAGCGTTCAACCCCGGTGGGCTGTAGCAATTCTCATACCTCAAATACTGATGTTAGCTTTCATATTTTTCTCCAAAATTGTAGCATAGACAGAGAAATGGATTGAATTTCTTGGTTAATGGCGAAGAAAACACTTCACAGAAAACTGTGAAAAACAAACAAAAATGGGCATCACTAGCAAGTTACTTTTGAACCCAGATGCGAGGACTTCCATCAAGACACCGTCATGGACGGTTTGTATCTTTACCGCTACTGTTAGGTCGGAGCTGTAAGCTAGCAGAGCTCTCAGCGACGGGGAGGGGAATGGAGGCGGGGTTACTGCATGGTATCAGTCCTTCCCACTACTTAAAGACGAGTTTCTAATGAACTGCTGCTGCTCTGCAGAAACTATGTCCCATAAAACGTCATTGATTTAGCCTAAAAACGGCATAATCAAAATTATAAATCACCGGGAACGCTTTAACAATAGATCAAAAGATGATTGGTAAACTCTATGCTTAAGAACATGCATTCTTGAATGCGCATTTAGTAGAGGTGTGTATTGGTAAGAATTGACAACTCAAATTAGAAAAGTGTCTACATGAACCCCAGTGAACAAGAAACTTATACAAACATCTTACCTGCATTGATCAGCACCAGCGCGCTGAAAAGTGCAATCTGCTGTTCGGTGAGCTTTAAAGCGCTCATGCCGTAAGCGAAGTCAAACACGGCCTCGATCAAATCTACACAGTCTGAAAGGAGACGGCAAATTTAACACATCAAAAATGAGTCTTTAGAAGGTTCTAGATGAGAGGTAAAACTCCTCACCCAAGGATTTGAAGACTTCAGGTCCAGCAAACTTCCCATCAAAGAACACGGTGCTGTTCTCTGAGTTGAAGAAGCGGCTCATCCTGACCAGAACCACCTCCAGGGAGCCTGAAGGAGGAGACAAGATGAGACCGGAGAAAACAAGACTCTATAGCGGCTAAAGGGGGAGCTGGGCAGCACCTGTCTTCAAGAGAGCGATCTGGTCGTTCTGGCTGAGCATACGGAAGCCTGGGATGTGCTTCGCAAACTCCACCACGTACTGCACGGCGTCAGTGAGCCGTATGGCACAGTGCTGCCACATCTCATCCTCAGACTGCAAAAACAGAGAGAAGTCTTCAGTTTTCTCTTTTCTGCTACATTCAAGTCACACTCAAAGTGTTTGATGATTAATGCCCCAACCTTATGATTGAAAAAGACGCAGTTTCTGTATTTCATTAATGTGTTTTTAAGTCCCCTAAACACACCTCCAGTCACCGAATAAGTGATCAAAGAGATAGGAAAGGGAAAATGATGAAAGAAGCTTTCAGTTTTCTGTCTGACTCATCAAGCAGTCAACCTCAAGGCGTGCAAAATGGCGTCTTTTGCTTTAAGACCGTCAAAATTGCACAAGAGACGGGCTGAGGAGTGGGTAAAGAACGACGCAGAGGAGGAAACGGCAGTCCAGCTGGGATTACTCGCCTTGCTCTGGTATGCTTGGATCTCCTCCCTGCTGAACAGTTTCCATCTGAGAGCTTGCAGCTCCTCCAGTCTGTACTGGCTGGTCTCTCTGTGGGAGCGCACAATGCTGGCACACAGATCCTCTGAGGAAAAAGCATTTGAAAGCATTAGAAGGGCGATGTTGAATTAGCTTGTTTGCCTGCGTGTGCAGACGTCTCACCGATGTTTCGAACGGAATGAGGATAGAAAGCATAGGTGTCCTCTTGAGCGTTGTAGCAATGAAAAGCCATCAGATCACGGGGCTGCTGTCTGGATTCAAATCCTACTAAAAAAAAGAAGAAAGGATGAGAAATCAGGAAGAAAAAAAAAGTGCACACACATGCTAGCACCTCACCTCTAACATCAGAGTGTCCACTGTTGTCCCCTCTTCCCTGTGACCTTGAGATAGGAGAGACGCAGCCGATTCTGTTAATCATTCCGGAAACCTGCGAGTCGTTGGGGCAGCACTTGTGGTAAGGGTGGACGTCAGCGGCGTAAAGCAGGTCCGCGTCTCCAGCGTAGGAGTAGGCGGTGGGCATGGGCTGGAGGAGCTGCGGGGAGCGGTCCTGCCGGCTCTTGGTGGGGTAGGACAACGCAGCCTGGTGGTCTCCCTGAAGCTGCTGCTGCTGCCTCTGCTGCTGCCGGTGCCGCTCCACCTCCGCGATCAGAGAGTCACGCTGCCGCTTGGACATCCGACCAAACTTCACCGCTGGAGAATAAAGCATAAAAAAAATACATTTGAAAAAAGCTAAAGATATAAAAAGGATGGGTTTGTGCGGCGGGCCTGCTCGGCCTCACCGTCTCTGCTCATGCCCTGCGCCAAGCACTTCTGCAGCCGGCAGTGCTGGCAGCGGTTGCGGCTGGCCCGATCGATCTGGCAGTTGCTTTGTCTGGAGCAGGAGTATGACACAGTGGGCAGCTGACTGCGCCGGAAAAATCCCTGAGAGAGAAAAACACAAGCGTTACATTTAAACTCAAGCCAAAACAAACAAGAAATCACAACATTTTAAACAGAACTTTTGCATTTGAGTCTAGAAAACTTCTAGTAAATTTTAACCAAAAATGAACAAATGTGTAAACTGGATATCTGTATATTTATTTACTTATTCCACGCTGTTTCATCTTGTTTTAGTGGTTGATTTATTCAGCTAATTTCATGTAAAAAGATAATTTAAAATGATTTATCAATCCATCTTCTGAAGACCCTTTTAGGGTCACAGGGTTGCTGGAGCCTACCCTGTTGGGCGTACACCCGGAACGGATAACCACACAGAACAATCCCAGTCGGGATTCAAACTAGGGTGAGCACGCTAACCGCTACACCACCGTGCAGCTCTTATTTAGAAGGAAATTTCAAAAAACACATAATTCCATCTGAGATAAAACATAACCTGCTAGGTCACTTTTTTTTCGTCTGGTAAAACAAGTTTAATTCACTAAAATTGCAAAAGTAGGAATATTTCTGTGTTAAATATATGTTTTTGTTTAAACTTTTTGGACTCATGGGTCACAAAAGGTTCTAAATTTGGCAGAAGGGCCAAACTAAGACCAAAGATGTGGCGTGTTTTGGTAATCCACCTCATAAGAGAAAGAAATAACAGAATCTGTAGGAAAACGAGCTTTAATGTTGATTGAAAATAAATACAGTTTATATTTTAAACCTGAACATTTGGGGAATTTTTATTTCAAACTGGTGGCTTTTTGTTTTTATGTCATCTAAACTTGTATCTATCATGGATAATCCTCCATCCTGTACTTCCCCAGACTGCGAAGCATTTTTTTCCAAGAGGCTAAGGCGACTTTGCTGTCACACCAACGGCTACAGGAGGTCATTCCTGCCTCATTCTATTGGACTATATATATATAAATAAGATAAACTCACTTGATGTCTATTTGTCTGAAAGGTTGCGATCAGTTTGAGTGCTCTCCCAATTTTTACTGTTGTATTAATGAGTCTGTACAGGGTTGCTACAACGTGTACATTTCCCGGGCTCAGATCAATAAAGTATCTTTATCTTATCTTTAGTGTCAATTGCACCAATCAATTGACGTACCTCAGTGGAAAAAACTCAAACTTAGAGAAAAGCTGCATTCATGCGGTGTTGGATTAATCGTAAAAACGATTGTCACCTCAGCCATCAGTTTATAAATTTAACTAATCCAAATTTAAGAAATGCTAGTTAAGAAATCCTTACTTTAAAAAATTGCTATTTTCTTTTTTGCTCTTGTCCTCAGTAGTCTTCTTCTCCTGGGTTTTGTTATTTTAGTTTGGGGTTGGACCTTGGTAGTCTTAGTTTGCGGGCTTTGCTTATTTGTTTTCTTTAGGTAGTTTTAGGCAGGGAGCTGCTGACTTCAACAGTCTACCTGATTCATTTCATGTTTGTCCAAGGAGCCACCATGGAGAGATAAAAGAGCCCTATCCCTGGTCTAGACAATGTATTTGTGGTGCGCCATCTATGGGGAGACCCCAGAATTACAGGGAAAATAAGGGTTAATATAATTTATTCCAGATTAAGTAGCTAAATGGGCCACATATGGCTTTAGTTTGCCCACTTCTGGTTTAGATTATTGTTGGGGGAGATTCTAAAACTAAAAGTTACAACACGACCACTAAAGAATCAGGGACTTCTTTTTTCGCTATGATTTTGTTTGTTAGTTTGTTTGAGGAACCTCAGCTCAACTGAGAAGCTTTATTGTGTATCTTTTTGAAAAATGATATTCTAACATCAGAAGTGTTGAGCTCTAAAGGTGAGGAAGGTGTCTCACCTTGCAGCCTTCACAGGTGATGACTCCATAATGGACTCCAGAAGACTTATCGCCACAAATCTTGCAGGGGATAACTTCAATCTGGGCTAAACAGACACACAGAGCAGAGTAGATTTTTATTCAGATGCAAAAAAATAAATAAATAAAATGAATTCAAGGAACTCAAGCAATGATATGGCAACCAAAGATATTGGAAAAACTAAAAGAAAAAGTTTGTATTTGTGGAACCACCTTGTTTTTTGAACTCACTAAATAGAGACGTGTGAGTTATTCCCACGGTGACGGTGTTTGTCTTAGGCTGTACTTCCCCTCCAACATCTATCAGCATTTGTGTGACCACGACAAACCAGAAGGTATTTTCCTCCCCGGCACCTCTTTGCTTTAATAACAATGAACGAAATAACTTCAAATGAAATTTAAAAGAAGAGTTGTGTGAAGACATGGAATATTTGCAAATGGAGAAGGGCGAATAATATGAAAGTGTTAACCTCAGGTCTCTTTCAAGTGGTAGCCAGACTTCTCTTTCATTCTGACTGTGAGCCTTTAATGTCATTTCTTTACTTTGAGATTCTTCTCTATCTGCCTCATAAAGGACACAACTGCCAGTAATGCGCTCTCCTTCCCTCATCACTGCCAGTAATGGCCATCCCCCTTTCACCTCCCCCCATCTCACCCCTGATCTTTTTCGCTTATTGGCGATTTTTCTCACAGTAAAAAAAAAGAAGCAGGGACAAATGTTTAACACCTTTCCCAGGTAATACATCATTTTCCTAAGACATTCCGACCGGCGCAGGCCGGAATAAGGCAACCGCAGTGGTTTGATCTTCCCTCCGTTGACGGAGCGATGATCTCCTGTCCCTACGTGATGATGCTGCTTATGTACAGTAGCGTTTGCATTTCCGCGCAGAACTGTGTCAGCAAGTGTGTGTTAGTGTGTCAGTGTGTGCCCTCTTTATTTGGAGCCACAGGGATCATCTGAAAGAACCGGCAGCGTAAATTAAATAATGCGGAAACAAGTACAGTTTGACAAAAAAGAGAAGAGTTGGAGCTCGTGCTGACGGATGACTGGCTACAGAGGTTAGAAATGTCACCAGTTTACCTACCTCACATCTGGAAAATGGACTCAAGCAGCCACATTTCAGAAAAGTCTATTGCTGCAAGTTTTTTTTTCCATTTCACAACAAGAAATCAACCAGAACCCATCTCTAACTGCTCACACGCAATCATGTCTCCTTGTTACTTCACACTACTTCAAACCTCCTCAAAATGAACATCTTACAGCTTTTTAAGCTTTTTTCCCCCCTAAAATCTAAAACCTGCAGTTAAAAGTCTGCAAGTATAGAGGTGAAGCAGTTAAGGCCATTTTGGTCTCATCTTGATATATCTGGCCACAGATATAAAACCTATCGAATTCATCAACTTCTGGTGTATGTGGGTTTATGAGAGATGGTAGATAAAACCACCGCACCACCTTTACCTCCTCCATCTGTGACTTTTTTTTCTTTTAGTGTAAATCGATGACTGACTGTGTGCAGTAGCTGACCTGAAAAATGCTGTTTTTTTTTACATTAGAAATGTGAAATTCAGAGTGGAAACAACATGCCTAGTGTTAATGTACTTAAATTTCTTTTTGTGTGTGTTTTCAAAATGTCCATATTTTTGCTTCTACAACAAAAAAAAAGAGCTTTTTGCTGCATTTTATTCATGAAAGAGGCAATAAATGAACAAATAAAATGTATGAATTGTGAACTATTTTTTGATCTACCGTGTAATCATTCCAAGTGATCTTTTATTTATGATTATGATTAAAACCTGTGTTGTTTTCAAAGACATAGTTTATGCAGAGCAGCAGGAGTTCATAAGATCTGTGCTGCTGGTAGCCCCGCCCCCATTCCCCTCCCCGTAAATTGACATGCTCTCCCGCTAGCTTACAGCCCCTCACACACCAAACCTAACAATACCAGTGCAACAGAAAGGCGAGCAATATCAGAGATATCCAGCCGTACAGTTTAAAGCCAGATGCCAGTTCAGACGAGGAAGACAAAGACGTACATGGATCTATTTGTCTACAAGCAGATTCATCAGAATGGAGCAGAGAGCTTGTGGTCGCCCATCGTACTCTCTATATCACAAATAAACTTTTTTACCAAATGCACTTTTTTGTTTGTTCCTGATTCACAACAATTTGAATAAAGAAATACTCATAAATGTGATTTTAACCTCAATTTTCTTTATATATGTCTTTCGTAATCAGAAATATGTCACAATAACATGTTAAAAACACTATTTCCATTAGAGTGGGTCTTTAAAGCCTCCTTTGGATACCAACAAGCATTTCTTCTGGTCTCTGTTTGTTAAAACTTTCATTATGCAACAAAACCAGAATAAATTTGAATTAATTCATTTTTCAATCACAGTGACTATAAACGAAAGCTTGTGACATGATAATTCCTTGCATATTTAGCGTTTCTATATTTTTTCCTTTGCATTTTTGCAGGATTCAAATGGTGGAAGCAAATTATGCTTATGCTAATACTAAAATTAGCAAGTTTTTACTATTAATCTTAACAATAATTCATACAATTCAAAGTAAAACTATTTTCTGACATGTTTCTAATAGTCTCATTGATTTTTTTCCAAAGTTGTTTCTGTGAGATGATCTGCAGCAGGCTGCTGTGACATACCGAGATTATTGGGGCTTACCAACCTGTTCAGTCAAAAACAATGCTGCTTTAGTCATGCTCGACATGACAAAGTGGAGAGGTCTGAGTACAGTAGATGATCTGCGATAAAAAAACAAGGTTCTGATTTGTCACTGAAAGCAAAAGGGTGCTGCCTCCCACGCTTCCGCATGCAAGGCATGCCAAGACCGTGCAACTCAGAGATTGTCTGATAAACTCTCTATGACTATTTGGAAATATCAATTATTTACTAACCACAGCATCAAATAAACATATGTAAATATTTTTCTTTAAATAATTTTATTACAGTGAAATTATGAAACATCAAGTTTTGATTTGCAGGATGTTTCCAGATGTAATTGCGCACTTGCAGTCCCTGAACTGGTGGTGAGTGTGTGTTTTTGGAAGGGAACTTTGACACATCTTCCAAAGATTAATAATTGAAGAGGGCTATTTTAAATGTGTGCAAATGTCATGATAAAAGAACGAAAATCTAAAAAGACGGAAACATTATATGTTGATTTTGCGGATGTCCGCCTACAACAGACTCCTTTTATTACAGACAATCACCATTGTGCAACAGAGTCTACGGCACATTGTAATTTTAAAGGGAATTTTTAACACGTTTGCATAAAAAAACGAGTCAAAACAGATACAGATTGCACTGAAGTCACAGAGCAATACGCAGGACAATACATTTCAATTTTCAAAAAATAATCAGTTTGATAACACGTGAGATTTGAAAAGTTAAATTCTGATTTATTTATTTTTTTAAACATAATTTATTAAATCAATAACTAATATAATCACTGCAACAAAGCTGGATTTCCAGGTATAAATGTTTTTTTTTTCTAACAAAACAGTGGAAGATTTTTGCAAGTGAAGTTTGGGGGGGTTGATAAACAATGTGTATTTATTGCAACCACTCTGAACTCAATGTGCCTAAAATCCACTCGTCAGCAGTCTGTTCTTTGCACTGTAAACGGACAGAAAACCTCAACTTTCCTTTGACGGAAGCTTACAACTGATGTACACGCAAGCAAGTCTGCACAAAGTCCCTTTGTATACAGGAATAACATCTACACAAACACGTCCCCTCACAGATACATTCAAAATCTATTTATAATATTTTCTTTGTCAGATTTTTAGCTCTAATTTATTCTTTTCTTTCTCTAGACATTTCTTAGCATCTCAAATGTAGAATTCAAATAATATTTAATTGCTTTGTGTAGATAAGAAGCTCAAGCAACACTTTTTTTTTTTAATCAAATTAGCGTTTATTTTATCAAAGTTAACCAAAACTAGATTAAAATATGCCTGTTTCTTTTTAAAGTTTAGTTTTTGAAAACTGAAACAAATGTTTCAAGGTAAAAAACAGAGAAATGCAAGGATTAATTTTTTCTCCAACGAAAAAATCTAAATGATGAGAAACCTGTGATTACTATAGTAAAAAAATAAATGAATAAATGTAATATTTGAGAGCCAAAAATAAGAGTTCCCCTAAAATAACACAGCAAAATAAGGGCTAATATAAGATTTTATGTTAGGTTGTCATTCTGAAATGTAACCGCTTCTTAAGGAGGAGCGTTTTATAATAAAATACCTTCACACACAATCCAGAATATCCATGCTCATCTAAAAAAAGGATGAAATGTGCATGAAATGAGCTGGATAACCAGCAATATTGGTGCAGAATGGATCACGTCAAGAACAATAACGTTTTTTTTTTTGTACTTTTATCAATAACATGAATATTAGTCTGTCCGGGGTTTCTTTGGGCTGCAGAGGTGTGTTGTGGGTAACAGCTCGAACAGGTGATTGCTGGGATAAAAGGAGCCCCTGATTATGCGTTCAGCTGTGCTGAGTTGGCGGGAGCGTCTCCTGTCTGCCGCCGATCTCCCTGCGTACTGCGCTGTGATGCGTTCTCTGTAGAACGCCACCAGGAGCTTCTCCTCCTGTGTAGACGCTGCCGGCCTACACTTCCCTATCTGAATTCTGATCCAAATATCTGGATTAAACCACATGAAAACTTAAAAAACGACACTGCAGCAGATTGTTAGAGACCTAAAGGAACTTTTATGGGTAATCTGGAGCTCAAATGGCACAAAATTTACCCGATGAATCTTTGAAGTGCTTTTTTCTGAGTTTGGAGGTGTTAAACGGAGGTTACGTTTTGACGGCAGAGGGTATGAATCAGCTCAACTGCTGCGTTTCACTTGCCATATATTGGGGAGGAGATGTGTCACTTGTGATTTTGATGTTTCCTTTGATCTAAAACCAAGTGCTTCTGCTGCTTTGGAAGTGCTGAGCATGATTGCACACACTGAGGAACAAGGAAATCCTTTCTGGTAAAGGAGCCTACTTAAGATAAGTGATCCTCCAAGCACAATGTGGATGGAGTAAACTCCTTTATGTGGCCATGAGGGCAAAAAAGAAAAATATGAAGTCACATCGTCATCAGCCGTGACTTGCTCTCTCTCCTCTCCTTCGCATTTGCAGTTCCCACATTGCAGCTGCGGGATGGAGATAGGCTACATCTAGGCCTCCTCTGAAAAGCAGGTGTGCAGAAAGGCGTCAGTTTGAGCCTTTGCATGTTGCACCAACAAAAAGTGTAAACAGTTTGATTTGGGATTTTTTTTCCCCTCTTGTTTGGTTAGAAATGACATTTTTCTTGCATTTCCTCTGCATCCTGTTGAGCATGGAGATGCTCCATTTGAACGAATGCATTGCGCAGGAGGAAGGGAACAAAAAAATTACCTTTTTTGTTTGTTCTTTACTCAAAAAAAAGTGATCAAAAGATGAGTGAATGCAGGATTTTACAGAAGAAATGTTGGCTTTCGCAAATGACTTTCATTTGAGCTTTGTTTCTACACTGTAAAAATGTGCCCAGCGCAATACCTGCGGTGCACCGTACATGTGGGAGTAACAGAAGGTAGACAAATGTGAGACATGATTCAAATCGTAAATTCATCAAAAGAAGCTGAAAATTGAGTCATGCAACCAAAACATAGAACTGAAACATCAACCAGAAGTCTGGACAGACCCGACAGAGATCAAACTCTTTTCATCCGGTAAACTGGTACTTTCTGCAGAACGTTTATACGGTTTCTGAACGAAATTGATTGTGAAATTTAAAGCCCACTTTTTTTTTTATTTTATTGGCACAGGAACATTTGTAAAAACAATTTTAAATTTGATGTCATGGCGTCATAAATTGTCCACAAATAGTGACAAATCGGATGTTTCTTAAACCAAATAATGCAAAAAATTGGACAAAAAAAATAATAAATCGAACAGTAGATTTGGTTGATAAAATATCGTTAGGTGCTCAGCCTACACACTCTCTCTCACACACACGCTTAAGGACTTCATCCCTACCTCGCATCATCCTCACTCCTCCACTTGTGTCAGATCTTTGTCCCACTTTCACAAACTCTGCTTTCCTCTCACTTTGTCTAACAGTCTATCACTTCTTCGGTGTGTGTATTTAGCTCCTTTGGTCCTTCAGACAGCCGCTTCAGGTGATCACTGCTGCTCCAGCGCAGATATTCAGAGTTTTGAGTGACAGTCACCGCCTCACCTCCCCTGCGAGCACGTTTGCGTGCATGTGTGTGTGTGTGAGAGAGAAGAAAAAAAAAGACAAAGAGGGGGGACTCTCCCCTGTCTGTGCTTTTTTTTTCTTTTTTCGAAGGTACTTTTTTCCTTCATACTTCTATTGTCATCAATCCTTCAGTATTTATCACACACCAGACAAAAAAATAATCACTTTATATAGGGGTCTCTGTGAGAATTTGAAGATAAGAAGCTAAAACGCTTTAGGATGTAGTGGTGTCCCACTTGAAGGCTCCTTATCTTGGTAATTCAGCATAACATAAGATTAGATCCTTCAATCTAATCTTTTTTTCTGTAGTTTCTGTATCTTTTTTGCTCATATTGTAGATTATTTTAGTAAATTAATGTTAAAATTTCACTTTTTAAACTAGTTTTGGTACTTGTACATCTTTAAAAAACAAAAATTTTAAAAATTAAAGAAGTTTGTTCAGGTCAGAAATAAATAATGATGGATACTTGCAGCTGATAAATTGGGGTAAGTAGTTTTTTTACTTTCGCACTCCTATCCAGTGTTAGGAAACGATTTAGGACCTTCCTTTCATTTGTTTACTAAACCTGTTTTTGTCCCTTTCGGGGACATGGGGCTGCCGGAGCTTAACCCGGCCACTTATGGACAAACCCAGGGTACACCCTGGA
Organism: Oryzias melastigma; assembly: GCF_002922805.2. NCBI lineage: Eukaryota > Metazoa > Chordata > Actinopteri > Beloniformes > Adrianichthyidae > Oryzias > Oryzias melastigma. The sequence continues at coordinate 8,540,918 of NC_050527.1, forward strand.
CAGGTCGCCAGTCTGTCCCAGGACCTTTCACACACTCATGTTCACATCTAGGGGCAATTTAGAGTAACCAATTAACCTATGAACTTCCTTAAAAGTTCAATATTTATCAAAGTAGCCACAAAGAAGGATTTTTTTTTGAAAAAGTTGCAAAACATTTAAGCAAAGGCAGATAAACGTCCGTTATTTTGTCCTACAAGACTACCGAAATGAGGAGTTAAAATAGACAATGTTGACGGGGATCCTAAAATTTCAGAAGTTCCTCACAGTCATTTCTGCCTGAACTTGTGATCGCTTTGCTTCAGCATCTTCTCCACGCTCGATAAAATAACCAGGTGTGCGATGGTTGTGGCGACGAGTGTTAAACCCAAAAAAGTTAAAAAAAGACCCGATTATAATCGCTGGCATCTGCATTCAGATGCCGGAGTTAGCGTGGTGTGTGTGTATGTGACGGAGAGAGGTCGGGGCAGCACAGGTGCAGCGCGCAGAACCCTCCCCAAGTTCTGCTAATGATCCCGCCTCGGCAGCACAACTGTCTGCATAAACGTGCACATGCAAGCAGGTGCAGCGTTGCATGTCGAGTACCAATAACCACAGTGCATGCGCAAATATCTAGCACAAACACACACTGTGTCATACATGGCACGTGCACGCAGAAAGCAACTTACTCAGGTGGGTCTTCTTGGACAAACAGCCTCCTGCAGCAGAAAAAGATAGTGATTAAACAGCCATTTTTTCTTGAAAAATTGCATTTATTTATTATTTTTAATCCTTAAAAAACAACAAGAACAAATGCTAATAAAGAAAACACAAATACAGCTTCATGTTGTATAAAATGTGACAAAAAGAAACTCAGACAACAATAAAAGTGTGGAAAATACTGAGTGCTGACTCATAAATTTCCATTTTTTTAAGCAAGGTAGATAAAAGAGCAACAGTAGCAGAGGTGCTAAAGTAGGGGATTCTTCTTTACACTCCTGTTTATCTCATATGTTTGTGCGACACTTTCTACACCCCGCAGAGAACGACAGGAACGTGGGGGTGTGTGTGTGTGAAGCAATCGCTCCCGTTTTTGTGTGTGTCTGCCTGTTTGACCACAGTTTTGAGAGACTGACTTGTGGTCAGTGGAGAGACGGGGTCAGTTCGGAACCCGACGGGTTTATTTCTGGAGTCGCGTGTGCGTGAGAGAGAGAAAAAGAAAGAAACAGAGAGGGGGGACGGCTCGATGGGTTTAAAGGCTGCAGGAGATAAGTATCAATGGAAGGCGTAGCGTTAGCTGTCCTTTTGTCTGGCGCCAGTTCAAGTCCTCTGTGGTTTCCTCTGTTCCCCTGCCCTCATCAAATCAGTTTTGCTTCATAAGCACAAAGTATGGAATGAAAGCAGGGCAGTGCGTGCACGGAAAATGCTAAGGTGCATCAGAAATAACTGAGAAGGTGCTTTAAGTGATACCGATGGTTGTGATGGAGGAGAATTTTTGACATCGAAAGGAGGGATTTTAGAAGACTTCTTTGGTGTTGAACAAGAACACAAACATGTCAGCTGTGTGGCTACAGTAAAAATTGATTTTCATGCTCCTTTCAAATTCTCCTACTTTCAAATTGCATCAAGCAATTAAAGAAACTCCAAAAAATGTCTAAGTTATAAAAAAAATAAAAACCCTACAGGACCCTGTGCAGATGCACAAACATCATCTCCAACATCTAAGCTGGCTGCTGAAGTGACAGTTGCTGTTACATAACAACCCCGAACAAAAACCTTAAAAAAACATAAAAGTGACAAAAGAAATGATAAAAATGCCATAATGAAAAATTGTTTTTGATTTGATTTAATAAAACACAAAAAAACAGAGAATGGAAATGTCACATCCAATTTTTATTTTATTTTATTGAAAAGAAATAACATTAAAAACAAACGAAAAAAAAAAGAGTCAAAAATAGAAAAGACTCTGGTGGAGTAGTATCCGCTTACCAAGCTTTTATGTCTGACTCAGTTTAGATTTGATCTATAAAAAGACAAAAAAAAAAAAAATCACCTTTTATATGCAAATCATTCAACGCTGTCGCCAAGTGTGAAGAACTTTTCATTTTCTTAGCAAAAGGTTTGTTTGTGGGTCAAAGACAAACTTGACGGCAAAAAAAAGCGGTAAAAGGTGAGTTTTTAGTTTCACTGCAGTGGAAAAAAAACTTTTTTTAAAGAAAAAATGGCTACTTTAAATCTTTAAATATTTTGCTTTATAAATGCTACTTTTATGAAAATGTGTGTTTAATTTTATGCTGAAATTGTTTGTTCTGAAACTTAAAATTAACTTTTTTTTTAACCAAGCTTTGGAATATTTGCCTCTGAGTGTCATGAATGCAAAAACCGATGCAAACATAAATCCAGAATGCATAGAAACAGTAAAACCACTAAATCTTCAATTACATTTTTTGTGACACTAAAGACTGCAGCATTTAAGAAAAACGCAAACACCCACAGTAGTCACTCAAGCCGACACACTCGTCACATAAAAAAAGAAAAAAAGCTCAGCAGTGAAAGTGTATTCTCACTGAATCTGTGACCCGAACAAAGCCATTTGAAGACATGATAGGTAAGCTGATACACTTTTATTCTAAAGCCGTAAAGCCCTAAGCGACCAGTTTTAACATTTCCTTTCTCCTTAAGTAGCTTTAATCCTGTTAAAATGCTCTTTCCTATTTGGTTGATGCATGCATACACTGGTCGGGCTCGTGCTAGACAGCTTTTTCCATTCAAAAATACTCACGAAAATATCTATTTTATGCTAAATGAGGACTGGAGGAACATCTATGTAGCACACCGTCCTTAAATGACTGTGTTTGTCTGTTGTCACTGTTTCTCACGGAAAATAATCCACACTTTAACAAACACAATTTCATGTAAAATGTCATATATTGGACTCGATTAAGTAAAAAAATAAAAACTGAAAAAACTAGACAATATGTGGGTATTTTTCTACGTTATAATTCTTTGAAAAGTTTGTGGCAGCCATGCTTTTTATTCTAGATTAACAATTTGTGCATAATTGTAGTTATTTTTAATGATTTTATATGCAATTCCCCTTTATCATTAATTTAGAGTTGCATAAATCAAATCCCTTACCTCCGTTAGGTCTATTATAGTAAAACATCTAGAGAGGAAATTATTTTTGTAATAACTGAGGTTGTGTTGCTTTCTAACAAACTTTCAATTTGAAAGTAGTTCTAGATCGAGGCTATAGACAAAGAGGTCTCCATCTGATCTGCAGCTAAAAGTTTCAGGGGAAAAAAAGCAGATTAATGCTTTGAAGTGCGCTAAAAAGATGCGATAAGCTGCTTGTTATGACATCACCGCAGAGTAGTTTCTGGATGAAATTTGGCACATCAGGGTGCAAATGTGGCCTCTTGTTTTTGCTTGCTGCAGATGAGACTGTGAGGTTTTGGGTCTCCAGACTTCTCCTCAATGTTATATTTTATCGTGGGATTGTTTGATAAATTATCTTTGGCCGGTGTTGACTCTGGAGCGTAGTAGGGTAAAGAGAGCAATAGGTTTCCATGACTGAAGGGCGAACCGTCTTATCCCCTCGTGACAGCAATGCTTTGATTATAGCCTGGAAAAAACCTTTGAATAGAAACGCATTGGCCAGAAAAAGCAGCAAAAGTAAGAGCTAATCCCTGTGGATTATTTAGGCTTACTGCCATTCTTACCCACTAACAGCACCTTACACAGTGAAAGGGATGAAGGGGGTTACTGGGGTAAGGATGGATGAGCAGGGAGTGACTGGAAGTCCAGGAAAAGCAAATGGATGTAAGTGGGAAAAAGGTGAGTAAGAAAATAAAACGTCACAAAATGAAAAGTAATTCAGCAGAAACAGACCTTTTTTGCTGGGGGCGTCAGTGGGAGTCAGCTCTGCATCCTCATATTCCATAACTCTCTGGTCAAAACACTGGATGGTCCCACACACTCACCTCTCAGCCAGACAACACAAAAAAGTGCAGAAGTCAGCCGGCTTTTATTTTCTTAACCTCTCAGCACCTGTTTGATCCACGCATGACTGGACTCACCTGTTTGCTCTAGCGCCCTGGCCGGCGCAGACACTTGAAAATGTGCATTGCCATCTCGCCTGTGTCCTTACGGGTCCTGGAGCTCGGCCTTCATCTCCTCTTTGCCCCCCTTCTCTCTCGGCCTGCAGGAGGCTAAACCGCCCCTGGTGTGGATGTGAGGTGACTCCCCCGTGGCAACAACGCAGAGAGTGCAGCTGGACCGGCCGGCCGTTGCCACAGCACTCACCCCCCCTCGGCGGACCGGCCTAGCCTGGAGTGTTATGTCACCGAGTGTTACGTAACAGCAGCGGATCGGGTTTTGCTTTGAAGCGCTCAGTTCAGAAATATAATCTCCTGTTGCTGCTGCAAGTTTCAGCAACAATAATCGAGAAAGCCGTAAAAACTAACACGATAACCTAACTTTACTTTCTTAACTAAAATATGTATCACTGAATGTATAAAAATGAATGTCTAAGCACCGTTGGGATACAACTTACAAAGCAAAAATAAGACTAAAAGTTCCGCTTATGTAATAATGTACATAAATACTGTTCACAACTGGGTTGTTAAACATATTTCAATACTTATGATGAAAAATTATGTGTTTTGAAGGAAATATAACGGTACAGCCCGACACACAGTGTTGCATGCTGGGATGGGGCCCGCCATCTTGAAAGGAACTTTAGTAATAGCTAAAAAAAAAGTTGGTCAAAAAAGTAAAATAGAGTAGAGAAAGAGTAAAGCAATAGAAAATGTTGATTAAATTAAAGTTTACTTATAACGTAGGCATATTGTTAATAATCTGGTCCCTTCAACTTAAAGTTATCTTCATAGAGACCCACTCTGATAAAATTTTGTTTTTAAACATGTTCTTGCATGATGAACGATGTAAAGAAAATTAAGATTTGCAATTCTGAGTATTTATTTATTTAATTCATTGTGAATCAGAAGCAGACAAAAAATGTGGTCTGAATAAGCTTGTAGCTTTGTATTTAGCTACTACTTTGATGCATATACTTGTAGACGACCAGATTCGTGTTCGTTTTCCTCGTCTGAGCTGACATCTGGCTTAAAACTGAACGATAGCTCCAATATTGCTGCCCTTATTTTGCACCAGTAATGTTATGTTGGGGTTTTGAGCCGTAAGCTAACAAGAAAGTGTGTAAACAAAGGGTTGATGGGAAGTAGGGGAAGGCTTACTACGTCCTGCCCACAACTCAGAGGCAAATTTCTGATGAACTACCACCATCGTGTAGAACTAGATGTCCTTGAAAATGACACAGGTTTTTTTTAGTTTGGCTAAGAACGGCTCAATCTTATTAAAAGACGACTGGGAACACTTTAACAATTGATCAATTGGAGTTGGTATTGAAGTATTCTTGAATAGGTGTATAGACCATGTACGTGTGGTGTAGGAAACTGTTTAGACTAAATTAGAACATTTTAAGTTTACAACATATAGCTAGGATATAAAAAGTAAACTTATACTTATAAGTAGACTGCCTCACTTTTAGTAATAGACTACTTTTTTAAACTTCTTCCTACTCCATTTCGAACTACACAATTGAGGTGTAATATCTTTTATTTATAATTTATATAAAATTTTGTTTTCTTGTTTTGTTTTGTTTTTTACCATGTAATCTGTATGTTCGAAATAAAGGACTAAAGTACTTTTTGCTAAGGAATTAATTGAAACCAATATTCATAAACCTATGCAGTACTCAAGGGCTAAAGGGGCTGTCAACTTGCTAACACTTCAAAAGAAACTTTTCATATTAGATAATATCGATAATGTCCTTTTTATGCATTTATCTGCCAATTTCAATGATTATTATACTGCCCAGTATCAAAGTTTGCAGATTTTAATACTGCAAATTAAAGAACAAGTGTGTAGAATTTATTAAAGACAGTAATGACATGGGAACACTTTTTAGCTTACACCGGACTAAACATTGCCAAAATTATTAAGAGAGCATTTGTATTTTGATTCCGAGTGATGATTAATGCTGATATTGTTTTTATTCTTGCTGTATAGTTTGAACACGACTCCTTGCACATCAATTTTATTTGTATTATTTCTGTGTACATGGGCCAACGGTTTTGTTCTGTTTTCTGTGTTGAAAACCTAATAAATACATATTAAAAAAAAAAAAAACAATAATGAATGGTAGAATGTAAATGGACGTTTTAAAACTTTAGTGACACTGTGTTGTTCTCACCCATAGCAAAGCAAAATTGAAGATGAGATCTCGTTTCTGTCTCGTTTACGTCTCCTAGACATGAATGAGACGTGTTTGAGACA
>NC_050527.1:8547414-8599457 GCF_002922805.2 Oryzias melastigma
TTTCCATCTGTACTTTACTGAGGTTAAAGATGTGAGGGGCCCTCAGAAGACCACCAGACCTATGCTGTGAAAAGCTTGTATGCTCAAAAACCACAGATCAGACCAAACTGTGTGAGAACTGAATCTAAATGGAGTTTACGTGCACAAACTGGAGTGGTTTTTACCATTAATATTGATGCTCGAAAAGTAAGATTAATAATTGAAAAGTATTTGATCTTTACAGTAACAGAGTTAAATTTCTATTTGTGGTTTTAAATGATACGTTTAAATAATAACTCATCTAAAAGTAAATCTGATAATTACTTTTTTAAAACAGACATTTATAAAAAGATAATGTTTTGCCCTTAAAATAAAGCAAAAATGACTTTTTGGTACATGCAAATTCTGAAACCATACCTTCAGATGATTTTGTCTTTAGGACTAACAACAAGCAGCAACGGTGTGATCAGAGACATCATTGCTTTCACACAAAAAGCAATGTAAAGAACACAGGTGTTTATCGTGAGTATTCTATTATTAGCAATGTGGTCTGAGCGTGATGCTAGAGCAGCAGGAATCTGTGTGGTGCAGATGATGTTCATTATCAAAGCACTGTGTGGCATGCCTCAGTCATATCTGAATGTAGATTCATTCTCAAAGTGCCAGAGTGAATTGCAGGTGCTGATATGATGATCTGAAGTGTTTTTTTTCCTGTTTTTGTAAGTCATGATACCCTCATAAGTCTGAAAACCCACCAGTCTTATTTAACTACAACCACATCCATCGGACGGTGAAAAAACAACCAACACCCCAGTGTACAGATCAAAACAAATGTACATCATTAAAGACCCACTGGTTGTCACACACACACACACACATTTGGTTTTCTGATTGACCCAGTGTCTGGGGGAGTGATGAGCTGCAGTCACAGCTCTGCTCTGGCTCCATTTGGTGGTTCAAGTCCTCAATCTAACCCTGGGGGTATGAGCCCCGGTCTTAAAGTCTTTAATATGACAAAACTGTGGATTTGATCCACAATAACCAAATCTCTGGGTAGATGCTCTTCCAATAGGACAAATTAGCCAATATGCAAAATGTTTAAAAAGAGGACAAAAGACTGGTAAAAACACAAACAACACAAATGTGTTGCGTTGTGAACTTGAAGTGTTGTGTTGTGAGACTTGTGTTGTGACCCTAAAGTGTTGTGAACTTGAAGTGTTGCGTTGTAAACTTGAAGTGTTGTGTTGTGACCCTAAAGTGTTGTGAACTTGGAAGTGTTGTGACACTTGTGTTGTGTCCCTAAAGTGTTGTGAACTTGGAGTGTTGTGTTGTGACCCTTAAGTGTTGTGCTGTAAACTTCGTGTTGTGTTTTGACCCAGAGTGTTGTGAACTTTGATGTGTTTTTAACTCAGTGTTGTGAACTTGAAGTGTTGGGTTGTGAACTTAGTGTTGTGAACTTTAAGTGTATTGACCCTATGCTGTATTATATTGTGAACCTAACGTGTTGTTATCCTAAAGTGTTGTGAACTTAGTGTTGTGTTTTGACCCTAGAGTGTTGTGACCCTAAAGTGTTGTGTTGCGAACTTTAAGTGTTGTGTTGTTACCCTAAAGTGTTGTGAACTTAGTGTTGTGTTTTGACCCTAGAGTGACATGAACTTAAAGTGTTGTGAACCTAAAGTGTTGTGTTGTGAGCTTAAAGTGTTTTGTTTTGACCCTAAAGTGTTGTGAACTTAAAGTGTTGCGTTTTGAACTTAAATTGCTGTGAACTGAAAGTGTTGTGTTGTAAAATTAAGTGTTGCGAACTGAAAGTGTTTTGTTGTGACCCTTCAGGGCCACAGCAATAAATACTTAAAAAAAAAGATGACAACAAATACTGCAGTTTGTTTTCTATTGCACCATGGGTGAGTGTTTATTGAAATACTCCACAAAAAGAAGTACAGCTCATTCATGTTTAAGGCCACAATATCCTCTAAAATAATAAAACTAAATTTACAATAAAATAAACCTTAAATAGAGTTTAACAATATGTGTAGTTAAATAGAATTTTAATATAATAGTATATAATTAAAAGTAAACAGTGTTTAATTTACATTTAATTAAAGTTTTATGGAAATATGTACATATTTCAAACCAAAAGGGGTCTTATTTTCTTCACACGCACATCTGTAACAGATTTGTTTGTGGCAGGCTGAAGTTGTGTTGTTACCCTTTCAGTAGATGGCCGATGCTGACCGACACGAACAGTGCTGCATGAGAGAAAACAGCAGAGTGACGCAGTGAAGGCAGCACCTAATAGTCAAAGCTGTTAAAATTTGGGGACAATGTGTTTACCTGTTGCATCAGTGTGTCTCTTGGAGCCATCGGTGCTCGTCACTTTACATGAAATAAATAATTTTCTGCCCTCAGTTTTCTCCAGTGTGGATTCAATCAACACTGTGCTTCCCAGTGGGATGGGGCTTGGGAAAAGAAAAACTGTCTGTTAGGTCAAGCTGACCCAGGATGGGGATGTCAAGACTAAAAACCAACAGCTTTCCAAAACAAGTGTCAGTTGGGGACTGTGGAATTACAACATGTACCAAAACATCTTGTTTCGGAATGTCAAAGGTAGATCAATTTAAAAAGTTGTACGTACAGTAATGAAAAAGCAGCTTAAACAAGTAAAACTAATTTATCTCAGAACAAAAAAAGGAATTTTAATATTTGTTTTTCAAAAAAAAAAAAAGAAATGTCAATACATATACTTCATGAGATTAAAACAAAAAACATCATAAATCATATCACAACGTGTCATACCTGCGGTAGTCAATGTTGAGGTTGGCCGTCAGAACTGGAGCAGAAATTGCAGATGCATGAGTTCCAGTCACTGTATCAATCATGGTCGCTATTGCCCCCCCGTGGACATGACTGGAATTACACAGATCATAAAGATCAACAGAAAAGGTTTGTATTTACTGTTTTTTCAAGACAAATATGAAAGAAAAAACATTTCAGGTCATACAGTCACTCTAAACTACAGCACATGACAGCAAATACCTATTTATGTTTAATGTGAGTGTTTGCTTCATTTGAACTTAAAAAGAATCATTAACATCTATATACAGAAGATTGATTCTGAAAAAAATATAAGAAAAGCTGTCTCACCCTGGAGGTCCTTCCAGCAAGTGACCTGCTTGGAAAATGCACACACACTTCTCTTTTTCTTTGTCAATAAAGAGAACGTATTCAAAGGCCGCCCCAGGATCTCGGATGTTTCGGGTGAACAGACGTGCTTTAGACTGGATGAGTTTGCTCAGATAAACTCCACCTATAATGTGACAAGAAAAAAAGGGAATGTTCGTTATTATACGAAAAGTTGAACATTTTTTGTTTAACCAATGAAGACAGAGGCAGTAAGTACATCTTAATGCATTTGCTTTTTTGAAAATGGAGGATTAAAGCCTTTTTTCTCAATTCAGTAAAGTGATACATAAAAGCTACAGTGCATCATTTTATATACATTAAAATTATTTGTTGTGAAATCAAATTTTATTTGTTAAATAAACTTTTTTTCCTTTCTCCATCTATTGTTGTCCTAAACTAACTTATTATTAATAAAGTAAAATAGAATTAAAAAAAAAAAGGTTAACCTAGATGTAAAGAAAGTTAAATGTCAACTGGAACTGGAACCAATCCAAAGAAGCAAAAAGGCAAAAGTTTAACTTTGTAATTATTGATCGTCATAGATTCAAGTATATTAAAGAATTCATCATTCATTCATTCATTCATCTTCCTGTCCGCTTTTTCCCCTTTCGGGGGTGCGCGGGTGCCAGAGCCTAACCCGGCTGTTGATGGGCGAAGGCGGGGTTTACCCTGGACAGGCCGCCAGTCTGTCGCAGATCCGTATCTTAAAGAATGTATGGATTTTTTTATCTTGTACCAAACTGCAGTAATGCTTCAAATGTGATTAAACTAGCAGAGCCAGAAAAGCAAGAATATGTCAGCGCCATGACAATCACGGCAACATGAAAGCTACTCTGCACTGTGTTTCTAGATGCAGTGAAAACTATGCCCTGTGAACAGATAATGTTGATTTTCATTGATCAAACTGTAGTTTTGGAACATTTTATCAAAAAAAAAAAAAGATACACAAGAATTGTTTTTGTACCTGCTGCATATTTAAGTGAACGGTTGTAGCTCGGTAGTCGATTCCATTTCCTCTCCTGGTTCTCCTCTCCTTCGGTCTCTGTGTGGCCATTATAATGTTCATACAGTCGCATCATCTCCTCCCCCCATGAGGAGTTGGGCAGGCTGAAGTCTCTGGGCTTTGAGGAGAAGAGCGATGGAAGCATTTCCTGGTGATAAAGAGAAAAAATATATACTTTCAGATTAAGACATACTTGAGACATCTGGACAGGACTGAGGAGATGGAGCAAATTCCTTAAGATGCACATAGTTGTGCAGATGCTTTAGACAAAACATGAGCTGGAACTTATGTAGGTCAAGAGTCATTTCAATATACTGTGTGGCTGCAATCTCATTTATTTGCTGCAGTTTATTTCTCAGCTGGTTCATAAAGTAATAACCTTCATTATTCTCTAATACAGAAAAAGGAAAGAAAAGCATTTAATTTAATAAAACTTTGAAAATAAGTCTGGTTCTTAAATTCTATGCACTGAACATTGTGCAGGGATCTCAATGTTCCAACAGTGAACCTGGCATGGCGCGTGAGGTGCAGCCTCACACAGACCTTCAACCTGTCACAGTAATATGGCGCTGGCAGCTTCCAAAGACAAAACCTCATTCAAGTATATGACAGGCGTTGATTCGAGCACGTTCCCCGAACAGCTGATTGTTCCACTCACCACCAGGGTCCGGACGGGAATGCTGCTGCTGCTGCTACGAGGAGGGCGCGCGGGAGTCTTCATGAATGGAACGAGGCTCCCACAGCCTCGGAGGATTCTAGCGAGGTTCCGTGCCATCTTTGAAGGAGCGAACGATCACTGGTTATTGGAAACACCGCTACTTCTCGCAAGGACAACTTGTTTTGTTTTTTTTCTTCTTCTTTTCTTTCCTGCTATTGACGTTTGTCCTCCGAAACTAAACCCGCTCTGAAACACTGTCGTTGCATTAAAAACGTCTCCGCTGTGGAATACTTCTTGAACATGTTGAACACAGGAGTGTGTTCAGCGGCAAAGGAATGCTAAAATGTCTCTCACTGGGGTTCACGCTGGGAAATTAAGCGGTGACTTTCATGTGTCACTATGACAAACACTCTATCCAGCTTCCGCCCGGCACGAGGTTCAGTTTGCGTCAGACCCACGTGATTAAAAGCGTGCACTGTGATAGGCTGTAAATATCTAAGAACACTTCCGGTAATACCAATACCCACGTTGTTATGAGTATGACCAGTCTATAGTTATGACAGCGATCATTTTTTTAAAAGGTGGGGTCCGAGTATAGATTTATGTAGATTATAGTTTAAAGAAAGAAGCCGGTGGGCCAGTAAAACAAACAAACAAACAAAAACCTAATAACTATCAAAAATTCATGCATGTTTATCAAGAATTAAATACTTAAATTATCTTAAGTAAATTGCTTTTTTATATATTGCTCTTTTTAAAATACTAAAATGAAATGAGATAAAAGCTGTAATGAATAGAATCACAAATTTACTAACATGAAAAAGAAATAAGAAAAAAACACACTTTTATGCTAAATAGACATATTGACCATCTTTAAAAGTGATCTGCAAGGGTTTTTAGAGCAATAACAGTTTTTTAAACTAAATCAAATTTTAGCAAGAACACAAGCGACGCTTTGCTTTGGTTAATATGGAACTCAAAATTCTACTGCAACAGAGAGTATAAAATGTTTAACCTTTAAATCACTCTGATAGACGAAAATGGAGTCAACCCGCTGTACCCACAAACTCTTAACATTATGATCATGTGCAGGAATTGAGAATGTTGACTTAAAAAATGAAATAAACCCACCAACCACAAATATCAAGACAATCTGATTAAAAGCTAATAGTTGGTGAAAACTATCAGAATAATCTTAGTGTTCCACAATTTACACCTTCATTGAGCCTCAAGAATCCAGATATGAGATGACCTGTTCTTGTGTCATGCAATTATTGAAAATAGAGATGTAGGGAGGAGAGATTTAAAAAAAATGTCATTAAGTATAATGAAGGTGGAGTGCCTAGTGAGCAGTAGGTGGGAGTCCATGCAAGCCTGTAAAAAATGATTTAATTCATTCTGGAGCAAGTTTTAGGATATTTGGAAAATTGAAATTGTTGTTGGTCTGTGGGCACATCCCATCAGGGTCATCCACAACAGATCAGCTTTCACTGATTTGCACTGGTGGTTTGGCAGATAGATTTACATTGGATGCTCGTCCTGATGCTGTGTTTGTGTTTTATCTGGGCTTTAGTGACCCTGGTGTTTTTGTTTTGTTCTAAATTAATAGATTTCAAGAGATAGAGTTTTTTTCAGGTATAATGAGGGGTCTCAAGTCAAGGGGTTCCCAGACCTGGAACTCCTTGTGGCCTCGTACTTAGGCAGTACCATGAAGGGTCTTGCCTTGGGACCCACTATCCAGCTCATTGGAGCCCTGGGAAGTGAATCCTAGTTTCCTGCATGCCAGAACCAGTCAGCCATCCAACTGATGTTTGGAAAATTAAAATGATTTTTGAAAAAAGATTCCAAACTATTTTATGAAACAAGTCAATGAGTTGTACAATAAGTGAAAGTAAAATATCATAGCATTTCTATAAATAAATAGTTAATTCAGTGTACACAGAGCCATACACTTATTTAGTTTTGTTTATTAGACTAAAAAAATGTATTTCTTTAAATGTAATTATTTTAAGACAAAAAAATATATAGGTTCCTGAAATTACTGCTATTCTTACCCACTAATAATATTTTACAAAACTGAAAAAGAAGATTGAGATTATTGTGCATAGAATAGTGGAATGGCAAGTTATTGTAAGTGTAAGAAACAGTGAACTACAAGACAAAAAAATGAACAGAGAGAAAAAAGAAAAGTATCCACAGTGTGGCAGTATCTGCCTTTAAAATGATGAAGAAACTTGTTTTTGTTTAGGGATGTCAATGGGGAGGAATAAACCTAGTTCCTCATAGTCAACAACCTCTTCTGTCAAATCATTTAATTCACACAAATCTGTTGCACACACACTCACAAAATATGTTGATGCTTCATATAACTTAATATTCATATTCTCACCCCTACTTTGTCAGGCTCTTTTGTCAGTGACTATATCTCTTTTGTGAATGCTCCAGCTCACACAAATAATGAACATTAATTATTGCCAAATTACAAAAAAAAAATATGAAACTCTAGAACGTTTTACTAAAACCTACAAACATTATATGTTATTTTGCAGTTTTCTCTTAATTTGAAATCTTAGCTAAATTCCTATCAGTTTTATTTTGAAATGACAGAAAGCTAAAACAGAGAAGAACTGAAGGATGATAAACGTGCACATTACACTGAGCAGTTTGGATTCTACAAAGTTTTACCACAAAAGTGTTTTTTCTTTCAAATAAACATAACATAAAAGAAAAAAAAACATTTCAATGGGTAAATGCTTTTTGAAAACCAATATTTATTCAAATCTGAACAAGCATCTGGCAGCCATTTAAATGGATCAGTGAACTAAATGATATGAAGGTAACAGTATAGTAAAATAAACGTTTTTAGCATAATTTACTTGGCTATAGCAACTTTGTGTCCTACCAGTTCTTAATCACTGAAGAATAACTCCAAGTGAACTTTTAAATTATCCAACCACAAATAGAAAAACAAGCAGAGTTTTTTTTTTTTTTTTTGCATAACTGTCAGTCTCAGTTGTCAATTCTGCTCAGGTGAATTTAGGTGTTTAAGTGCAATGACAAACTCATGAACTCAAACGCAAAAAATTACTTTTACAAATATTTTTCAGGCATGATAAATAAAAAAGTGACAAACTAGCAGAAAAACATTTATCATGTTTTTATCAAGAAACAATGTCAGAAACCATAACAATCAGAAAAAAGTATAACAAAAGCCAAAAAAATCTCTATTTTAATTTAGCATTTTTAATCCATTCATTTTGTGTCTTCAGAATTTAAAATTATGTTTTATTCAAATAAAATAAAACAACATACAAAAGAGCAAGGTAAAGCTGGTTTAACATAAATAGTACACATATTGCTGCTCTGCTGAACATGAACCTTATAGGACTCACAAGTAGACATTATGAGCTGTGCATGATAGCCAAGGCAACGACTGAAAAAAATGCAAATAATTACAAAATTATTTCACAAAATAATTCCTACAAAACCAGAAGTCACCTTTGAAAATAATACAAAAAGCCATTTCCCCATCTCAAAAGTCTCTCTCATTGATCCATGAATGAGATGTTGATCAACCCAGCCAACAAAATATAAGACAATGGGTTCTCAACGCCAGCAGTGAAGTTCAACGTGGTGTTCAAAGCCGGTTTGCTTGATAACTTTCCAAGTTGACTAAGTTGACTTCATTTCGGTTCTTCAAAAACTCCACACAACTTCCTGCAGACATAAAAGGGACAAGAAAACTTTCATTTAGGGTTTTAAAGACATCCTCATTCATTGCAAAACGGACACTTCTGTACTTAATGTTAAAAAGGCTTGACCTCTTGACACTTGAATTTATTTTGAGCTATAAAAAATATCACTAATGTTTCTGCTTTCAAGTAGATGCAACATTAAGATAACTTTGGATGCATATTTGCATGAAGGAATTGAATTTCTTACTTAGCTTCTTCATTGGTCATATCTGCATAAGCACATAGAGCTTTGTCTCTGCTTAAAACCTGCTCCTTTAAAGACCTGACTTCTTCTTGGGCTTTGTTTTTAGCCTCCTCATGGTCGGCTGGGGAAATAGCAGGAAAAAAAACAGAAAAAAGTTTTTCTGGTTAATCATTGAAAATAAATGTCTTAACAATTAATAGCCCATTTCAAGCTAATGCAGGATATCTTTAATTATTTGAAAAAACTATGATTTATCTGTCTTACTTTTGAGTTGAGCCAAGTTTTCTTCCAGCTCTGCTTTCCTTTTGTCGGTTTTGACCTAAAAATTAAACATGAGAAGATATTTGTAAGCAGTTAAAATGCAAATATTCACATGAATATAATAATACAACTATATATATGCTAATTTATTTAAAAATAATGACTAGTAATTATGTGTTACCTTTTCCCCATTGCAGGTCTCCAGGCTTTTCTCAGCTTCTTGCAGTGACTTCTCCGCCTCTGCCTTCTTCTTCCTCAGCTCCTCCACTTTACTGTTGACCTTCTCCAGAGAAGACCTGATCTCGTGGATTTTGGTTTTCATCTCCACGATGGAGGCTTCCTTCTTCTTTATTTCGACTGAGCTCTCCACCATTTGGTTCCTCATGTTGCGCAGGTTCATCTCCTGGCGCAGGGTCTGGAAGATCATGGCCCCCATCACGGCCGCGCTGATCAGAGCTAAAACTACCGCGAGCTTCATCTCGGGAGGGCGTTTGGGGGGGACGACAGGTGTAGAGCACAGGTGATTACTCCGCAAGTACCCGGCCGTCTCTCCGCGCGTTCAGGCTCTTTCCTGAAGGATGATGTCAGCCTGATCTACCTGTTCGACCTGCGGGGCGGGACGGTCCTCCTGCTTCCTGGTTGTTCCGGCTTCCTTTGTTGTTTCCACCAATTATATGTCTATATGTGCAGAACCTGGTACTACTTTACAGGTTTTATCAGTCATTATTTTAAGTTTAAAATACGTTTGTTTGTTTTAAATAAAGTTTTGAATTGTTTGAATAAAATTTTAAATAAAGTTTTGAATTACAAAGCTAATTTAGCAGATAAGCTAGCAGATATTTCTTTTCTTTTCGCGCATTAATATTAATATTTACTTCAAACAAAGCTAAAAATGTATGATTTTTTTGTAAGCTAAATTCAAAGTGTGAAATGTGTGAAAGTAACAGGTGTAATGTCGGCCTCTGAGGTATGCAGGAAGAGGGCGTTTCCAATCGCTAACAGCCGTGCTACAAGTGAAGGCGAATCACCTGTACGAGCTCCAACGACTTCAGTTTGTTAACAGGGAGGAGCTCGCTTACACCTTCATGGAACTATAGGAACCTCCGCTGCAGCAGGTAGACCTTCAGCCCCCAATAAAAACACCCCAGCGCCGAGAACCGTTTCGGAACCTTCGTCCTGCACACCATGAAGGTGCAGTTTGTGATCCCCATGACCCTGCTGGTGTCGTTTGCTCTGGTGGGAGTGATGAGAATGCGGAGGAAGGACCACGAGAAGGACGACAAGCGTGTTAGGTTTCAGGACATCAAGCTGAAGGTGACCAACGACGTGCTGATGGACTACCAGAACGAGAGGGCGGAGAAGGAGCACATGATGGAGAAGATCGAGGGCGAGCAGAAGACCCTGGAGGAACAAATGGTCGTCCTCCAGACCAAACTGGACTCCTCAAAGGGATCCGCCAATGAGTGCCAGGGCAATCAGGTGAGGGCCAAAGAGGAACTCGGGTTTGAAAAAACAAACCAGACATGTTTTCTGACATGTCGCTGTTCTCTGCACACACTGGAAAATCCAGCCCGTCTTATTTGAGCTGATTGTTGGTTTTACATCATGATTACACTGCATCAAACTCAAATTTAGTTTTTTATTTGAACAAATACATTTTTAATGCAGTTTATTTTAACCAACTGTCTTTTTAAACTGTGATATCTTACAGAAATCTTCTCAAGATCAGCTGGCCTTAACAGAAACTGATTTGAATAAACTTAAAGGTAAGTAAATTATCATTAAAAAAATATAAATCTAAACCTAAAACCAACGTTTTTTTTTTTTCTTCCAATTTTTCCATCTCACAATAATGAAATGTTTTATCCATATAGTATGCGGTTGTTTTTACCCTAAAATGTTCTTGTTGCAAAACCCACAGCTGAAATCGAGAAAGAAACCGGCGTCTGGAAATCCGAAATCGCTGCATTGCAGCAGCAGCTTGCAGGAGAAAGCGCAGTTTGCAAGCATTTGAAAGCAGCGCCGGAGGCAGCAAGGTATAGTTACCCCTCCTTTAAATGAAAGGGTTAATAATTGACGTATTCAATATTGTGTATTTGTACTCACTATGTTCTCTTTTGATAATCTTTTCCATAAAGAAATATGTGCCATTTTAAAGAGGGTGTTGAGGTTAAACAACAAAATCAAGAAGCCCCTAAAAAGGACGAGGCTCCCAAGCAAGAGGCTCCCAAACAAGAGGAAGCTCCTAAACAAGAAGCTCCAAAACAAGAGGAGGCGCCTAAACAAGAAGCTCCCAAACAAGAGGAGGCTCCTAAACAAGAAGCAAAAGCAGAGGTCCCTGAGCCAAAGAAAGAGGCCCAGAGATGAGCGGATCCAAAATGAAGGACTTTCCACTTTACAGGACATCTTCAAGTCAAGTGGAGACCGTAAACACTTATTTTTGTCCTCAAAAAGACACACAAGATCAATGTAGTCTTACTCCTTTTTTTTTATTTTTATTTTTTATTTTTTTTTTACAGAAGATGGTTAAATGGAAAAAGAAGGATGTTACACATTTAGGAATGTAAGAGTGCTGCATGTTTGATTGGAAGCAGACTTCAAGTCCAATATCATTATTTTTGAAGGGAAATTCCATACAGCTTGAATACATAAGATTGTGGAGTTTTTCACTCGGGTTTTGCTTGTTTTGTACATTCTATTTTGGCAACAGTGACATTTCCAAAGAAAAACATTGACTCCTGACTAGACTTTACCAAGCATTTAGTGCTGGTAAAGTTTTTACAATTCTCAATTTATAGTGTGTTATAAATAAAGAGAGCTAAGTCTTCTTCTTTAAACGTTTATTAGTTTGAATTTAAGTAAAATATTAACCCACAATTGGAAGAACAATCATTGATTTGCCATAGTAAAAAGAAATATGATACTAATAGGGGCAAATTTGACTTGCAATTACTGGTAAAAAAAAAAAAAGCCTCCTGGCCAGACATTACTGTGTGACAAGAATAAAATGACTATGGACCTTTTGATGTTTACAATACATTCAGCTGAGTGTTGAATTTAGCTACAAGCCTGAATAGGTCAACACTCAAAATCTCTCATATCTCATTACCAACTTCAATAAATCCTCTAATCATACAAAATAAAAACATTTCCCAAAAATGACAGAATTCTTGGATCTTCCTCAGACCATCGGCAAAGGACTGCAACTGAACTTTATTTTGATTTTTATATTTATTTTTGTAAAGCAGAAACAAGGATGCCAGTGTGTGATGGGAGTTGTGTGTTGGGATTTAATGCAAGTTTGCTAATTTTCTTTTACTCCCCTTTTTATTTTATACATTTTATTTTGGTTAAAGCTTTTTGAAGGTTTCTTACTTCCAGGAAGTACATGACCAGGAATTTATTGACTTGTTTTGAACATTGGTGTACTTGTTTAGTAATAAGAATATTTTTTTTTCACCCTTTTAGAAGTGCTGCTTCACCTTGTCAAAAAAATAATAATGCTGTCCTCGTCTCGTACAGCTGTGAAGTTTTCTGTTATGTGGTTTAATGACTTGTATGTTACCAATGCACTTAATAGGCTTTAATAAATAAGAATTTCCACTTGACAAACATCTCTTTCACTGAACATTGTGAAAATTACCCAAAAACAAAGTTCACTTATGAAAATTTAAAGAAAAAATCCTTTTTTTTAGCCTGTTGTATTTTATTGAGATTATTATCTGAAGTTGGGAAATATTAATGTTTTAATTATGGGCAGTTTGTACAAATGATTGGTGAAATAGAAATTCACGTAAAGATGTCCTTGGGAGCCACTGTCGTGAGTGTTTTGCTTATTTGTCCGCTTCAGCAAACCTGATGTAAATTATAGTGAGAGTGACTGGCTGTCAGCCTTCTGCAGAGCCAACGAGCTCAGTCTGGAGTGCTGGATTAGGGAAAATTGGGAGAACCAGAAGCACGAAAAGATGTCTGAGAAGGAATTTAGGTGCAGAAGTGAATTTCCTTTTTACTGTGGAACACTGACAAATGTAGCAAGAGGGACTCTACTATGAAATAAGAATAAATTTGTCAATTTAAGATAAATATCTGAGGTTTTGTGAAGCTGAAAACAACAAAACAGTAGAAAAAAGGATGAATGAAAATGATAAAGATTTTAAAATCCTAATCCTAAAAATCCATGATCCCTCACTTTAATGTGGCAATTGGGAGTTGAGAGGTAATCATAGGGGCTATGCTGCTCCACTGGGTCTCCCACAGCAAACTGGGTGGAAAAAACTAAGAAAGGTTCTATTGTACGACATGGATATATTACATCAGGATCTGCTCCTGGACTGAAGTCCCATTGTAAAGCCAGCCCAGGAAGGACCACATAGGGCTGGACTTTTGTCCACTCTGGAGTTTCCAAACTCTGGTCCCGAGTTAAGGTTCTCCTCAGTGAATGAGATGGTCCTTTCCCTTTGCATCTGTGTAGTAGTGCAACTACAGCAATCTACAAACTGGGTGGTGGTTGCTGAAAGTCGGGGACGAAGGAATCCAACAAGACTGACTGGTTTTTGGAACTCCTAAGGCAGCTAAGACGCATCAGTCCAAGTGGCATCCATCACAGGCAGATACAGAGACAAAAACCCAAGTCTGGGAGGAGTCTGGTGAGGCCATGAAAAGGGACTGTAAGCTGATGACATCAACTACGTCAGGTCCACTCTGAGTAGGATGATTCACTAAAGAAGCATTTCAGACAAGAAACTAATTTCAAGACCTGCTTCAACTTTTGGATTAAAAATCACATTTCATGTTTTTTTTTTTTTAAATAAATGAGTTCCAATATATTGTAATCGTTTTCTGCATCTCAGTTTTCATAAAACAATCCGGTTCTGCAAGTTTTGTCACTCATCCATCTAAAAACTGAACTTTTACTCCCTCCTTTTGGCAAAACCGACAGGACCAGTAACACAAACTACTTCAGTCAGAATGCTATACTGTGTCAGCAGGTAGAAAATAAAAGGCATTGGGTTATTTGTCTGACATGCCGATGAATCTAAAGCGCACAACTCCATGATTATAAGCTTTCTGAATTGAATACAGTTCACTCAACTGTACCACAGACTGGAAGGCGGCAAATTAAATGTATCTTTAATCTCAGGATAAATAAAGCAGGTAAGTCCAAAGTACAAGCTGTTGGATGAATCAGTTTGGCCTTCAAATCTCTTAAAGTAGCAGATTTTTATTGTGTTTTGCAAAAAACTTCACTCATAACAAAAGTTAAACTATTACAAATACAAAAACTGAAATTCAGGCACATATTCTAAATGTACACAATGTCTTCTGAATGTAATGATTAATAAAGAATGATATTCTTATAGTGTGTCTGTATTAAAGTCAGCACACACACAGGATTTTATTCACATCAAATTTGTGTTTTGCTGTTGATTGGTGGTGTTAAGACAGAGTATTTTTACTTTTTCCTTGTTTTATTGAAGAGATTGTTTAATGTGGTTGACCTGGTGTTTTTTAACGGATGGGTCAGCCGGTCTGCAGATCATGCAGGAAGTCAAGTCGGTTTGGCTTAATACTATTTGTTTGTCTACTATTTTCAGTTCATTTCCTTTGAACTACTCAGCCCAACCTGCTGAACTGGATGAACTTGTGACAGTTGGGAAGAATTGCTTCATTTACCTTAACATTTAACATTTGTTATACTTCACAATTTTAAACAATGACAGCTTTTATTTCTTATTGAAAAATATGTTTTGTATGAATGAATAATTTAAAAGTTAAAGCTTGGAGATAAAAGCTGCACAGACTCTTCTTTCTTTTGTTTTTTCTGACATTTAGCTGAAAAAAAATTAAAAGAATGAGAGGAATTAAATTGCATCATAATTATAAAGTAGTTTAGTCTCTAAAACTGGCCTTTCCACAACATTTTTTTTTTAACATTTCTAATAAGACCTGAGTGTTTCAAGAAGAAGAGTTTGTTCTCTTCTGCTAAAACAGTATCTTCTCACTCCATTGTTCCACGTTGGACTGTACATAAAGTACTGTTGGGCCAGTTTGCAAAATTAAACAGTAACGTTTGAGCTCAAACATTCTCCACATTTTTTCCCACCAATCCTCCCACAACTAATATTTTTATCTGATGGTGATAGTATTTTGAAGTTTTATGATGCTCAATTTCTCTGAATGGGCAGCAGAAACTTTCCATTTTTACCTATGATTGTGATTGTACTGTAGGAAATGTAAAGGCCAAAGATCTTGGTAAAAGACAAACACCACAGAGTCGGTAATTCCTTCATTGTGCCTGGTGTAATAAACCAGCTGTTCAACATGATAGTTTTTTATGGAGATGCATCGTGTCTGTGATAAATTTTAAATGGTGTATACTTGTATAGCATTTTACTACCTTAATTGAAGGCACAAAGCGCTTTACAGTCACGGTCCCATTCACCCATGCACACACACATTCACACGCTGGTGGCACCAATCCTATAACCACTATGTTGGGTTCAGTGTCTCGCTCAAGGACACTTTTTTAAAAGTGCGATCTCCTGATCAGAGGTCGACCGCTCTACCTCTGCACCACGACTGCCCCATATAGTGTGATGTCCTTGATACACACTTTATGGTTTTGTTGTAGGACAGGGGGTGCTGCTATGCAAAAGCACATAATGAAAAACGACCATGACTGACTGAGCAAACTTAAGGTAGTATTTCCCTTCCTGAAACAACTGTTTCATATTTGTTTTGTATCCCAGGAAAGAAAATTTCCAGTAGTTGTTGCAAAATAAATGATACTAACAAGGAATGTGTATGTCAAAGGTTTGCATTAATTATGAGTATAAACAAAAATCAAATGAAGTAAAACCCTATTAAAGCATAATTGGTACATATAATAAACTTAGACTTTCACACCAAAGGAAAAAACAGTGGATGAAATAGAGACAGGATGGAGGGGACGCTTTGACAATTTACAAATATGAAGCAAAATATGGATACATTTAGGACGTCTATACTGCTGCACAACAATTCTTTTTAGTAAAAACATGGTTGAGCCAAAAAGAGTGGAAGACCTAAACAAAAACGTACATTTGCTTGACATTTTACTGCATGTAAATTTGAAGGATGAGGCCAGCCTAGGATCTGGGAAAAAAAGCACTCTGCTGCCCTTTTTTTTTTTTTTTTGTCTGTGGCGCTGCTCTGCGTGCATCCGTTCCGTATCGTTCTGTTTTTTGACCTTTTGTTTCCATCATTCGCTTACATTTTTTTGCTCTCTTTGTTAGATAACAACTCCACCTTCGAAGCAGAGACAGATATTGAATAATCATTTTTTAACCTTGTCTGACTCGCTGTTTTTGTGGCCCTGGCTTCAGGCTGTGTGTCCGTGTGCATCCTCGTGCATGAGTGTGTGTGTGTGCTAGAATAAGAAACATATTGAGAGGAACATACGGAGCCGACTTTCGGGAAAGCAGCACTCATTTCTCCCTAAACAAACTTTGCTGGGTTAACCTGTTAACAACCTGTCTGAGCTCCGGCTCCACTCTTTGTACTCAGATAAGGCTTATTTACTCTTGTATGAGTCTAAGAAAATGAAAATGAAAAGAAAATGGTTTCTGTCTGAATATGCTTTTCCTCTCAGTTAGTACTATAACATTTCTTATTGTAGAAAAGAAGCGTCATATATTTCTGTTTGTTTCTCCATAATTTTTAAATATTTTTTTTATTTTTTTTGTTCAATCTGTCCTCAAATTTATGTGCATGGTTTGGTCATTTATGATAGAATCCTAAAACCTTCACTATAGAATAGAATAGAACTTTATTTAATATTGTCTAGTCCTTAAGAGGGATTCTAGAGTAAGTTGACAGGATGAAAGAACTAGATAAACATAGAGCATCATAACGCTCCCAATACAAAATAATGCTGAAAATGTTTAAAATGGTGGGTTATGGATAATTTGCTGTTATTTCTTTTGAACCTTACAACGACCTCCATCTGCTGGAGATTAAAATACCCCCCTCGGGCTCACAATTAGGCAGGCAGAGGGCCATCATTCCGCCCTAATAGGCTCACAAGGTCACCGGCCGAGTGGATACAGAGACAACAGAGATAGAGTAGTCCTGACAAAGTGACTTTCAGCTCCTTCTACATGCAAAATGTACAACTTGTTGGATGACTTTTACATGAAATTGTAAATAAATTTACAATTTAAATAACATTTATTATGTAAAAATATTCATATTCCCTTAAAAAATATTTATCTGACAAATGATATTGACGTAAAACATTTGGAGTTTACATAAACAGCCTCACAAATCTATACTCTTACCAAAAGTCCATTAATGTGGACCATGTTATGAATAGAGTTAAACCTGGGCTGGAATTAGAAACCATTTCCTGCATCTTTTACACATTTGTGATTACTTTGCAAAGCACACAAATGTTCCTGTTTGTTTAGAGTTTAATAGGAACTATGAGGAAATCCTGCTAGATAACAGCTTAAATACACATCCACTCAGCCCCTCATTGTCCTAACCATCTAGATAGAAATAAAAAATTTAAATACATTGCCCAGTAATTTATCAAAAGCTTTACATTCATTCAATTGTCATTTGGGAACTTAAAAAACAGTTTTTGTTTGATTTAATTTTGACTTCCTATGTTCTTCAGTCGTTTTCAGCTTAAATAATTCTAAATTATTTACTGTAAAAATATTTAATTGAAGCAAAAAAATTAGATTTGGAAATGGTTTATTTAAAGCATATGAACAAAAAAATCAAAATAAGAAAAACAAAAGAGATATACATCAATACATTTATCAAACTTGATGTTTGATTGGAAAATGAAAAAAAAAGTACAATATATACATTTCTGTATTTATACATTAGTATACACATGTAATGATGCCGCCATGATAAATAATCTTAAATATACATATTTGTACTTGTGCATACATGCACTGAATCCATTAAATGTAAAGTTTTTCATAAAAAATAGATTAATTATTTTTAATAGGGAGTGGAAGCAAACACATTTATAATCCGACCCCTAATATGCTTTACTTAACTGTTTTACTTATTTTTTTACATAGTTATTACATTGTGGTTTGCAACTTTTAAATAAATAGAATACATGATTTGAAAAATCATACTCATCACAGGTGAAGTATCATAATGGAGTGCTTATTAACTGTCATCTGCAGAAAAAAAAAAAAAAATAACTACAATATCCAAGAGATTACTTTAACTTAACACAGTTCCAGTATCAAAATGGAGTGATAGTAACAAAGTACTTACTGATTATTATCAGTAAAAGTTACTGGATTGATTATTATTATTTTTTTGTCAAAATCAGTGTCTTTGTCACAGTTGAATCAAGTTACAGATATGGTTTTAGTGTTCAGGGAAGCAACTATGTTTGCCCTCCCTGCTGGCAATAACAGAAAAGTGAAAGTTATTTCACCCCTTGTGTGTGTGTGTGTGTGTGTGTGGTTGTGTGTGTGAGATGGAGGGAGGGTTCACAGTACAATGAACATCACATGTATTGATCAGGCTAATGTGAGGAGGAAAGGCTGCAGGCCACAACTGCTGATCAATATTCCTCTAATTACATGAGTGTGAATGTTACTAGCAGGGGGAATTTTGGTGGCCCCACACCCCCCCAACCACTGTCAGATGTATATAAATGGAGTCCCACCAAAGGAAATCTCACTCAAAGAGTGTCATTTCATTAGCATGTGAAGGGCTGCACTGTCCGAATGAAACAGTTTTATTTAGTGCGACCTAACCAAGAGGATCAAGTGACTCTGTGTTTGGCTGAAGGTAACAAGTGACTTTACTTTGTATACCTGATGATAGACAGACATTCTTTGGCAAACAGACAGTGCTCTCAAATATCAGGATGTCTTTTTTGTCTTCAAACGTGCCTCTAAGGCTGCCTAAACGCCAGTGCTCTGCAAGCTTTTCTGGTTTGTGTGAAACCAGCTGATCTGTGACTGATTGCTACAACTGACTCAACTGCATTGTGTGTGTCTCCTGTACAGGACTTTCCCGTTTGCCGGGCTCCCTCTGACCTGCCAGAGGCTGTGTGATATGTTTGATATTCGGTTGTTCTTGTGCTTCATCATGTCAACTAAATATCAGACATATTCCAACAGAGTCTGGCCCTGACTTCTGAGCTGTGCTCTCCCTTTTTGGTCAAACGTGCAGGTAAGCAGTCATGGAAAGCAGACCGTATCACTTCATTGTTACTGTTTTGTGTATTTTGACACATCATCATTGTGGATTCATTCTAAACCAATGAACGTTAAAAACTCATCTGATTTGACAGTTAAAAAGCCAGTCAGGTTTGACCCTTCATCTGCTTTTCCTATTCCCTCCCAAACGCATGCACTTGACAACTGATATAATGCAGTCCATTGTACAACGTCACAGTGTGTGCCGGTTTATTCATCTCCACAAGCAAACAGCCACACCTGCAAAGGCGTCTAACTGACAAAAGTGTGGAGAAGTTAAACCTTGGACTGCTTTTAAATCCTATTTTGGGATCAGAGGTGTGTCTACAGTGATAACTTTGCATTTTTTTAACAATATTTTATAATTGTTTCATGTGTTTCGTGCTTGCTTGTCATGTTTATCCTTAATAAAGTGAATGGAACAACATTAGCGTCTCTGTATGCATCATTATATCTTACTGCATCTAATTTTCTGTCAGGTTTTAGAACATTTGGTCATATTTTTCCTTTAGAATGAATAAAAAACATCTTATTATATAATGGTCCATTTTTAGGGATAAGTTCCTTCCATAATGCCTGTGGGGGGCGGGTCACTAAATGTAAACTGTGCTCAGCGATGTGAAAATTTTAAATCAAATGAGTTACTCTGCGTCTCATGATCACAAACGAGCATTTCTATTGGCTTTTATTTTAGAAACACAGTTCCAACAACAATGAAAGCGTGCAGCAAATCACAGGCCATCTGAGGATGTGATTAAAAAAAAGCAGTTACCAGCAGAGACTCTGCAACTATTTTAGTCAGAGCAACAATGGAGGATGATGGTCAGATCTTTAAAATCTTTAAAAGTTTAAGCCTAGATTCATGTAACATTTATATTTCGTGTGGTATTTATCAGAGTTTAATAAAAAAATATTTTTTTTTACATTTTTTGCAGCTTTAGTAATACATAATTTAGAAGAAAATGCATTTTTGTCAAAAATAGTGCCCCTCATGACCAGTAAAGGATGGTATTAATTGTGCTCTCTTATGAGGTCAAGATGACCCCACCTTTATACTGATGCGTGATACCTCCCATGACAAAAGTGGACAAAGGTGGACATGAGTTTATGTCTGCCACAGACACCAATGAAGATAAAAAAATCCTTGAAAAAAACAGTTCAGCACGCTGTCTTGTGTGGTCCCAATGACCCCACTTTTAATGTAAACATGCCTAGGAAAGGACAATTAAACCTCCATTCTTCCAAATTGCAGGACGTTCTGCCCCACAACGACCCCTACTGGTATATTCCTGAATTGCTGCCAAAAGTAGGCTGAAGTCACCAGCAAAAGACAGTTACACAAGTTTGTGTGGTCATTAAAAAACTTCCTCTCTCAGAAAACCAGCAATCAAATAGATTAGTGACTTTTGAATTGAATTATAGGGTTGGATGAGTTGTTGGCGTAAAAAAAATATATTTACTTTGGTTTGTGCTTTTGGTGTTCTTGTAGCATTTTTGTAATGATTTAGGACATATGTAAACAAAATAAAGCTTAAAATTGCATTTCTGAGTATTTATTTATTCAAATTGTAGTAAATTAGGAGCAAACATTACACCCAGCAAGCCCCAAGCTCCCTGCTCTGCTCCATGTTTGAGCATCAACTTGCAGACAAATAGATCCAAATTGATTAATTTTCCTCATCTGAGCTGGAATCAATCTCAGGACTGTGTGGTTGGATGGCTCCACTATTACTCACCACTTTTGTTGTGCTGGTAAAGATAGGTTGGGAGTGTGAGGGGCTGTAAGCAAGTGAATGGGAATGTAAGCAAAGGGATGATGGGAAATCAGGTTAGCTCACTCTGAAGCCCATTGAGGCAATTGTTTTGTGATATTGGGCTATAAAACTGAAAATTGAATTAAATTCTGCCAACAGTTCTACCAACAACTCAGAGCTGAATTTCCAAAGAACTCCCGTCGGTCTGCAGGAACTACGTCCAAGAAAACAACACACTTTTATTTATGCTAAAAACGGCATAATCATAATTAAAAAATCACTGGGATTCGAGTGGGACAGGAATGCATGATAATAGTGTATTTAAGCCTAAAGAAAAAAATAAAATAAAATGGAGCAAAAATACCCATTCCTCACAAAATAAAGAAAGAAATGAAAACCACGTCACTTCATGACGCATGCTCCAGAGTTTGATTTAATTAAACCAGAATACAGTTTTTAAAAACATAACACTTGAATAATTAATAATATGACATGAAGGAGAATGAACTGCGTCAGATTTATAATTAGATTAAAGAGAGTAAGCAGCTGTTGTTTAATAGCTAATGACATTTTTTTCACAAAAATTATTATTTTTTTTTATTGTTTTTCTTTGGGAAAGTGTTTCATGTCTGTATTCCTGGACACCTGACCTTCCCAGGTTGAACAAAAGGCCATCAGCTGATTGTCCTATAGATGGTGTCCCTAACATGATAAAGGGTAAAATAGCATTGGTTGAGATAAATCCTATCTGAAAGGATACTCTGGGGCACTGCAATGCAGCAGCACTGACGAATATTGCCATAATAAAGCATTTCTGTGATTGTGTGTGCTGTGCGTGCAGATGTGCAGGAAGGCAACAGATGAGTGGGAGCTGATAGATCTGTCATGCGATACAAATATCTTAGACCAGAGGAAGAGTGACTCAGTTTAAGAGTGGAAGTGAGGAGAAAGAAAAGACTGCCAAAAGGCAAAAGGGGGGACTATAAAACAGGCGGGGAGACGGAAGAAGAGAAGGAGAAAAAGGAATTACAGCCATTGAGAGACAAAAAAAGGAGAAACTCTTTAAAGTTAGTGCTAAAAATATCGGGAACAGGTATGAATTTAAACTTGTTTTATACCTTTTATGCACTTTTGTTCTGCTATTTCAGTCTGTTCATGCTTTTCTTCAGAAATGGCAAATATAGGAGGAGTGTTCTTGACTTCTCTCTTGTTCCTGAGAGCCAGTGTGCCGTGTTTTTCTTTGTATAAAAGCGGGGAATGCTTCTTCAACACCAAAGGTGAGTTTGTGTTAGTGCACGGCAGAATTCAAGTTTTTTTTCTTTGCTGTAGAGTTATGAAATCTTTTTTTTTTTTTTTTTCCTCTGGGTATTATTACATAGAAACAATGCAAACTATAAGAGACACTAATAGTAATTCTGTTAAATAATATTACGGATTGTGAAAATACAGAAACCGAATCAAGATTTTAAAAAAAAATGATGACAAGTGCTTTATATTTTTAAAACTAAAACTAAATTCCTTTCCCTCTTTTGAATATATTTCCACCTGAAGTGTTTTACAAAATTTTTAAACAAATCAATTTCATGCTTTTTAGCAATACTTTTTAAATGATGTATTTTCAACTATTTTAATCTTTTCTGGATACGTTTACTTTTGCATTTTTAGTCATATTTGATTGATCTTGTGTACTTTTGGCACTGTACTTGCACTGTTAAATGGTTTTGTGTTTTTGTTTACCGATTGGACTATGAGCCTGGAATAAATTCCATCTACTTATGAAATTGATTATTAAAAAAAAAAATACAATCTTCAGGAGGATGTGTTTTATTTTCTTCCATAAAGTATAACAAGTATTTTTTAGGGAGCTGTGAACACAAGGGACAGGTGTATGAGATTGGAGAAAAATGGATCACCAACGACTGCTACCAGTGTGTCTGCATGGAACCCTTTGGAGTGGGATGCTGTGACCAGTGAGTTTCCCACCAAAATAAAACAACTTTAAAACCATGCTTGGCATAATTCCTTACTCTGAACTCTTTCCCACAGAGGATCTGCACCCGTTGATCATCCAGAGTGGTGCGAGGTCATTCGCAAACCTGACTCTTGTATCAGCGTTGCTGTGATGAGAATCAACCATAAACTGCCCTGCCTGTGGGGACGAGGACGCTTCAGAACCGCTGGAGCGCCATGGATATCTGAAAACGATCCTTTATTCTAGTCAACACAAAAACACAATGCTTAAAGAGATTTAACAATTAAAAAAGCCATGTATATCCCCTTTTTAGTTGTGAAAAGGTTAACTTTTTAAAAAAGTAAAAAAAATAAAATTTTGTCTGTTCTATTATCTACTTGGACAAACATTTGAGATTAAGGATGTTACTGTTTGTGTTACTTATTTGTAAATGGTTTTAATAAAACACATGTTGCAACAATTATTAAAAGCAAGATTTGCATTTCCTTTTTGGTGGTAATAAGTGAGAGATAAAACATTTAAAGTTTTGCCAAAGATCCAACATGGATAGAAAGAGTGAAATATGTGGTGGCCAGTCAGCGTGTAAAAATTGTCCTTTTTTGCGTGTTCAACATAGAGTTCTTCTAGTCCCTGACCTAAAATTTTGTTTGCATTTGTCTGGTGTTTGTTATTAAAAGTCCTCAAGAGTTCTGCTGATAACTTTTTTTCTATTTTCTAATTAATTCTTACTAAACAACCTCTGATCGCATAATTTTCCCTAACATGGAAAATAATGTGCCCTTCAGATCCCAGCAGTGTTTAAATTATGTTCATTTAACAGCTCTTTGGGCAACTTGATAATTATAATAAGGATAGATATCAGAAGGTTTGGTTAAAAAAAAAAAAATGTTGTGTTTTCTTTGGAGCAGCAAGGTGCTGCACAAAAAACTTGATTGTGATAATTGCTTCCGAGAATGAAAACTCCAGTTCATTTTTTTTTCATTATAATTATAACAGTTTCCATTAAACAACTAGATGAAAAGCAACAGCAAAACATGTAGTGTGCGTTTAGTTTGGTGATTTTATTCAGTAGCCAGTCTGAAAGCAGAATTACTCTTAGTCCAAGTCAAGTAGGCCAATGAGGTTTTGCAAGTATTTTCAATTAAAGTTTGAAACCGTGAAAAGAAAAGTAAAGTCACAAATCCCATGTTAAAGTCTTCAACCATTAGATATTCTTACAAAATAAAATAAATATTTTTACTGTCTTGAAACATCAAAAAACATTTTTTAAACAAAACCACACAAACCAGAAATTGTTGAATGCAAACAAAATTTTGTTTTTAAAACCTGACAGCAATATCTTATAATTAAAATGAGAATAACTTTTTTTAATGCAAAAATGAACATTATTCACGAATCTAAACTCACCAGGTATTTGAGGCTTAAAATGGAGAGAGAGTGATGTCCAAGTCAACATGTGTGGCTTAATGGCTATATGGTGATCTTTCTGTGGGTCTACCAATATTTGTCTTTGGATCAATTCTATTTGATCAAAAAATGATGGATTATTTCTTATTTTATTTGTTTAACATGATTTAATGTTGTTTCTCTCATCTAGTTTAGTTTCTTTTGTCTGTTTCAGCTAAATACTTTTAACCAAAAAATGGGGATTACATTTAAATAATTTTTAAAATTTCGCTTTTATTTTGGTTCTGTCGTCTTTAAAGTTGGCGCACATTTGTGACGTCATGCTGGCGCGTCTGTGTTGAAGGCGCGCTATGTGTGTGCTGTGATGTCTGCATTCCTCGAAGTTCTTGCTTCTTTGCTGGATATCTCTTTGTTACAATAAAAGAAAAAGTATTTGAAGCTTTGAAAATGTGGATATTGAGCCCCCTGCAGAATGGAGGTACATGTTTGAACTTTATTCTTTCTTCGAAGCTAGCTTACTGGAAACGTGTAAAAAGTTAGCAAAAAATCTCTGAAGGTGCAGGAAGAGATTTTTTCAGTGGTACGCACATCTGGGGTTACAGACACCCCAATAGGAGAGCTTTTTAAAGAAACAATAAACTTTATATACAGTTGCATGAATATGATGCTGTTTTGTGCATGTGGCAACCATTTAATGTGCCCACTAGTCTGCTTTAATAAGGATTTGGCTAGTTTTCTAACTGCTGCTCATTCCACAAATGGATGACTTACTAATTATGTCTCTATTCTAACGAATAACCAACAGAAGTTGTTCACGTAAATGTATTGACATGATGGAGCATTGTGACGAGAAAATCCTTTTTTATGCACAGAAACTTTAGTTTGTTTGTCAACAGTTTTGGGAATAGCTTATTGCAAAAGTAATATATCAGAGCAACATGTTACTTTTTCCTATAACCTAGTATATATAACATTACTAATTACTTTTAAATACATTTTAATTAAATGTATTCCAATAAATGTGCATAGTCCTGTTTTTTAATAACCAACATCATCTGATCTGCAGCTACTATGAGGAGTAGTAATTTGAATCTCAATTCATAAGACATTTTTTTTCTTTTTATGCTTCTGAGATGTAAGTAAATAGCTTCTAGTTTTATTTTTTATGAAACAAACTGAACAAAGTTGAGGACCGATCCTCCAATTGTTAGGCCACAGGTATTTATTTTCATCCTAAATTCCCCCTCATCTAAATGCAAAATATATTGTGCTACATTTATCTCTTTTTATAATGTTCTGCTTCTGCCAGAATTAGAAAAGTAACTTAAAAGTAAAATTATAAACCTGTTATACATTAAAATTCTAAGACAGTACAATTGTATGGTAAGGAATTAC
Source organism: Oryzias melastigma (assembly GCF_002922805.2). Taxonomy (NCBI): domain Eukaryota; kingdom Metazoa; phylum Chordata; class Actinopteri; order Beloniformes; family Adrianichthyidae; genus Oryzias; species Oryzias melastigma. Next base: position 8,573,186 of record NC_050527.1, read on the forward strand.
TTTTGAAAAACAAAAATGCAAATTTCTAATAAATTACAGTTTGAAACTAACTTGCAACCTATAAAACATTTCCAATATGTTTTACACATTAAAAGTTATTTTTTCATACAATGCATTCTAAAATAGTTGTTCAAGCATATAAAAAAACTCAAATTATAGTTATAGTCAAGCTAGTAAAGACACATTATTTAATATAAATAATGTAACAACAGTGTTTAAAAGTTGTTCTGTTTCCATTTCCAAGTTAAAGATTACTTTGGGAAAAATCACAAAAGTCAAATACTTTTAGAAGGTAAATATTTACACGAGCATCAAAATTAAAATTGTTTAGTAGCTGACATAATATAAGTGTTTTTTCTTTTAAAAAAGCATTTTAGTGGTTTGGGCCAAAACTAAATCTATAAGATCTGACTTTATTTTGCATTCCACATCTTTGGTTTATGAATGCTTTTGAGTAACGCCGTCAGGGAATCAGTTTGGAGCAGACCTGACCTTTTATCAACTCACCGTCTTACCTGATTACCAAAGCAAACACAAAAACAATGACCCAAACTGTTAGGAAAGTGAAATTAAGCACAAATAAAGCTGTGTTTTCTATAGAAAACTCTGAAGTAAAAAGAAGGGGGGGGGGTCCCATGTTGAAACTAAAGACGAAATCCATCTTTTTATAGAGTCGCTAAAGTTTTGACTTGAAATTGGATCACAAATCAAGTATTTAACGATTGCTGTTTTTTGTAAAACCAAAGTTTTTCTTGAAACTACCTGCCTAAAAAAACTGTTCAACCTGCATTAATTTTTTGTCTTTTTTTTGTTGTTTCCCAGGTGAAACCCACTATCTGCTCTGCGGTAGAGAATATGTGGTGGGCCGCAAGAACTGTGACATCCTTCTTCCGAGTGACCAGTCCATCAGCAGAGCTCACGCTCACCTGACTGCGACTGACCAGGTTAAAGATGGATATATATATATATCAAATAAACATGACAGTGTGAAAAATGTCTCCTTTATAAAAAAATATATAAAATTGACTCTACTGAGGTTTTTTAATTTTAAATCAACCTGAAGAGTATTTCAGCAGACTTTTAGATAAATGTGAATTTTTTGTTAGGGATTTTGTCATTTATGTTTTTATTTTTAGTGCTTTATTTATTATTTTATCCTTTCTTTTAATAAGTCTTGACCTGCATTGTAAAGCACTTTTTTGGAAAAGTAAATAAATAAACTTTACTCGCTCATTTACATAAATTCAAACCCGATCCGAATACTCCCCTTCTCCCGCTCCCTTTGTTTATCCCTCCATGCCCGCTCCAAACGGAGAGTGATTAAAAAAAATGTGTCTAATATTTCGGACGTGACTTCCGTTCAATGACGTCACCAATATCGCCAGTCCGCTAGCATTAGCGCGGCGCTTCCAGCGGTTTAATATCCACAACAACAGCTGTTTTATAACTTTAAAAAGGTCGTGCTACAACATAAAGTCATTATCTTTATTTAAATGTAAACATCTGTGGTTCAGAGCGCACCAAAGTAAAGAAAAGACCTTCTTCGCGCGACGCGGTTCACTCTCGCGATAGTGGACTTTGGACCCCTCTGTTCGGAGTGTGAAACTTTAATAAAAAAAATAATAACTCCGGACACGACTTCGACTTCAACTACCACTTCAAATCTAGGGTGGAGGGAGAAGGGGAGTATTCGGATCGGGCCAAACTCTAACTTATATGTCTTAAATGTGACATAGGTTGTGTAAAGGAGTTTATCGGGTCTTTAGATCATTGAATATTAAATTCAGATATCTCATTAATGAAACATCTATGAAATCATTATAGCAGATCTTGTCTTTCTGAAGGCAGATGCTTCAATTAAGAAGAATTGATCAATGAAGGTGTTTTAATGTCCTTTATGAGGTCAGTTCTTAGTTAGGAAACTTCCAAATGTTCAGTCTGACTAAAGATTTTTTTTTTTTTTGTGCTCCATCAGCTGTTTTAAAATAATGTGTTTCTTATCTGAGACGAATAATGTCAGATGATTTAATGTTCGCATTTTTCTTCCTTGCATGATTGGCTGCAGACCCTCACTCTTACAGACTCCTCCAAGTACGGCACGTTTGTCAGGGACGAGCGTGTGACATCACCCGTGACCCTAATGTCGGGGGACGAAGTCACATTTGGGGTTTTTCATAGCAAATTCAGGTATTTAACAGGAAAAACTTTGTTTTTTGTTTCTTGTTTCGTTCAGATTGCTTAGTTTATGTGTGTGTGTTTTTTTTTTCCTTTTTGTTCCAGAGTGATCGAGCAGAAGCTTGTGGTGTGCTCATCATGCTTGGACAATGACGGGAAGGCTTCTCTAACTCGGGCGCTGGGGGGTTTAGGTGGGAGGTTGGTGAACTCGTGGAGTCTGGACTGCACCCACCTGGCCATGCCCACAGTTAAAGTGACCATCAAGGTTAGTCGTCTCTTTAGCGTCGTGAATGAAGTTTGTCCTCAGAACAGACATTGATATTCTCCTCCCCCTGCTCCAGACCATCTCAGCTTTGCTGTGCTGCTGTCCCATCGTGAAGCCAGAGTTCTTCTCAGAGCTCTACAACGCAGTGCAGCAAAAACGTCCACCTCCTAAACCTGAGAGGTAAAAGTCTTCACGATGGCTGTGAAGTCACTTATCAGCACAGAACTAAACATTGCTTTTGTCTTTTCCTCAAGCTTCACTCCTGAGATCGACGAGCCCGTCTTGAGTGACGCAAAAGTTAATCTTGGAGCGGTCTCAGCTCGTAAAGAGCTGTTCAATGGAAAGACCTTCATTTTCCTTAGTGCCAAGCAGGTTAGTTTTCTGTTCTTTAAGAATATTTTTCTAAAACTATTTATAAAAGCACTTTTCTTGATTTTGAGGAGATATTTTTAGTGTCTTTCATTTGTTTTTCTCTCATACAACAACAAGCTCCCTCTAATAAATATCCCTGTCCTGAATATTCTGGTTTTTACACGTACAGTGTTCCCTCATCTATCATGAGTGTTTATAAAATGTCAAATATGTGAAATAGTCAACTTTATGTTTAACAATTATTAGAGATGTCTTAAGACTATAAGACCCCTCACTACACATTTAAACATTTTTCTCAGACATATACATTTTCACAGTTTTCTCTCATTTTTATATTCTCAAACCTTCTCTGAAAAATAAGTCTAGTAATATAGAATAAAAATAAAGATCTGCTCACAAGTGAAGATTTATGTATTTCACAAACTGGACACGTTTTATATAGGAGACACAGCACTAATGCAAATGATTGACAATGGTCTACAGCCAATCAGGACGCAGAACCCAGTGTGTTGTCAAAAACAATGTATAACATTTTAAAAAAGCATGCAGAACACATAAATCACAGAGACTATATAAGAGTAATAGTGAGGGACCACTGTAATTAGTGGTCTTCCTTAATTCTACTGCAGTTCTCAAATTTCTGGACATCAAAAGAAAAAAACACAAAAAAAGTCTTTTTTTTATATATGTTAAATGATTTCTGGATGTTCAACACATCCATTACTTTTTTTTACTTGACTAAACAATGAGAAAAAGAAGTAAACTATTCTTAGAAAATTCACAAAGACCAAACCAACAGGTTCAGGCACAGGTTTTTATTTTAAAAATAGTTTAGATTTAAGTTTTAATGGCAATATTCAGTATTGTTGTCAAATAATCTCAAGATTCTTTTATTTGCAAGAAATAGATCACCCCTCATTAACTCTGAAGATTAGTTTTCCAGTTTATATTTACATGAAAACACAAACTCATTCCTGCTGTCTTATTCCATCTATCTTCAGAAAATGTAAATGCAAATTCCAGCTTTGTATGAAGACAGTGAACAAGGAAAAACTCTTAAATGTACTCTTGGACCTAAATGAGAGGCTTCCAGCAGATTAACGAGTTTCTATCCCGTGTGGTTTGCAGCTGAAGCGCCTAAGTGGAGCGGTGAGGTTTGGCGGTGGAAGCAGCCAGCTGCTGGAGGAGGGAGCGCTGCCATACAACCTGCTGCAGTCTAAAAACACCTGCGTGGTCGACGTTCTGACAGCCAGCTCCCAAAGTTTACTACCAGCTTCCATCACAGAGTGGGCAAACTCTGTAAAGGATGTCCTTGCAAGGTTCAGCATGAAAACACTTTAAATTGTGTTTTGAAGATTTGCTGTCCAAACTAATTTTTTTTATTAAACGAAACACAGGAAAGGTCTTCGAGTCATCCCAGAGTCAGAAATTGGTTTGGCTGCTATCTATGCTTCCTGTGATCAGTACTGTAACCCATCCTGTCCAGTACCAGACTCAGGTGGGGGACCACACACAAATAATTTGATTTTTCTTCAATATATATTTTAGAGGTCTCTTGTTATTGTTTATGCATCTTTTTAGATTCTGCACCAAAAGTGACTCCCAGAATTCCGAGTGCTTCGCTGTCACAGAGTGTAACTGTGGATGAGACCGTTCTCCCTGCAGCGTCTCAGAACATCACAGCTTACGCTGTCAACACAGAACCCTCACAAAGGTTAGAGCACGCGCCTCCTCGCCTGCATTCGTTTGTGTTTAGATTGTCAACTCTTTATGTTTTTTTTCTTGTTAGGAAAGAGGTTTGTGAAATTACTGGAGTGGGAGTGGCAGTGGAAGAAACTCAGGAGAAAAAAGAAGTCCAGAACAGCAGATACTTCTCTAAATCCAAGCTTTCAGCTCACACAGCAATCCCTCAGTTTGTTGTTCCTGAAACAATGCCCTCAACTTTCAACAACACTGACTCTTTAAAGAAGAATCGCCACTCCAAGGCGAAAGGTAACAGCATCAAGATCCATCCTTTTTACAGAAAGGGACTCGGAATTTTTGATGCAAATTAATTTCGTGATTGAAAAAAAAAAATTAAGTCACACTTAATCAACTGTTCCATTAAATAAAAATCATTCCCAGTGGTCTTTTCATTTTGATAATGCTGTTTTAGCTGAATTCAGAAAGCCTGTGCCATTTCTTGGACATAGTTTCTGCAGAGTGACAGGAGTTCGTTTGAAATTCACCTCTGAGATGTGGACCATTGGAGCAAACCAACCACATCCCCTCCACGTGACTGAGAGCTCAGAACCATAGACATATATTATTTCACTGGACAAAGCGAGGCGTTGACGTCATAGAAAATGCCTTACCTCCGGCTTTTGCAAAGTCAGACCAAATCCATCACCTTCCTGATCATCCGCCGTGACTTTGAAACCCGTCAGTAGGGATTGGTCCGAGTCGGTCTGAGTCGCGTTTTTAGAGAAACTACTGCTGCTAATCATGAGTGAGCTTGTTGGAAGGCCACACCCCTTCCACTGAACCTATAACTTGAATAACTTGTGATAAAGAAAAAATATCTTAAAAAAAATTAGATCAGAAAGAAGACGTAGGAAGAAGCAAGAATGATTATTCTGACAATTAAAATGACTGAGAAATACAGTAACTGTCTATTTCTCAATAGAAGTCTATGAGATTTTGACCTTGGAACTAGAAGGTGCTAGGGTTTGATATGTCCAGTGAATATACAGTCAATGATCGAAACAGGAAGCTTATGATCAGTGTATTTTTTACATCTCAAATAAGCTTATTTTCCAACAGCATTTTTTTTGTCTGCTCCTGATTTAAAACAATTTAAATAAAGTAATACTCAGAAATGAAATTTTAAGATTAATTTTCTTTATATATGCCCTTCATCATCAGAAAAATACCACAAGAATGTGCTAAAAAAATAGCAAAAACAGAATTGTTATGCAAGTGCCTATTTGAAGTTCCTTCATAAAAATATATTTTCTAAAAAAAATTGTGGGGTATTTTCAGCTTAATTAAACAAAAAATGTACATATTGCTTTTCAGTGTTATAGATGTGATCTACATTTTGCCGATCTGGTTAATGTTAGCACTTAGAATTGAAATGACAATGACAGGTGTCATAATTATTAATGTTTAGGAATGCTGGGAGGTCAGTTGAGCCTTGTTTCCACTGAGCAGTACAGTACAGTATGATCCGGTTTAGAATGGACCAGGAAATTCTGGTCTTTTCTTTGGACATACAACCAGCGGGAGTCCAAAAATGGTCTAGCTTAATGGGTCAAATTTATAAGGGAAGTCCTTCACTGTTGTGTATATGATTCTGCCATCATTTCAGGTGAAGACCATGCAGATGTCAGACCTCAGCCGTCTGCATCCAGGACCAGTGCTGGTACACGGTCCGTCCTCCATAAACAATCCCCTCAGAAGCCAAAAACCTCTCCGCAGACGTCCCCACAGAAACAGATGACACTGACCAACTTCTTTCAGTCTGTCAACAAAAAAAGGTTTGTTTTGTAGTTGTTTATGGGACAAAATTATGCTTTTTGCTTTTTTGTAACATCCATTTTATTTCAGTATGGACAATTAGACTCAGTAGCAAAGTTAAAATGTGGAGCTTAATCTGTTCTCACTTAGAGTTTAGTGTCAATAAAAGCTAAACTGAAGTATTAATAGACAAGTGTAAATCTAGATGATCATTTTCACTTAAAAGCAGGAACAATTCCTCAATTAACAATAAAAGAGGTGGAGTTGTGTTTGCTGATCCTGCTTTCTGTGGTTTCTCAAAGATCTTTGGAGGACGAGCCCTCGGCTGTAACGTCAGAGCCAAAGCGGGCTGCAACAGAAACATCCACCGCCGAGCAGGCCCAGAACGCCTCACTACCACTCAGAGCCCCCAAAGCTCTGCCCCAGACTCCAGCTCTGTTGGACGTTCACTCAAAGAAACCGCAGAGCAGAAAGAGGAAGGAGTTGGAGATCGAGCTGGAAGAGCTGGAGTCCATTATGTCTGAAGACATGGATTTGTTTGATGGTGAGATTTCAACCAGTCAAGACCAGCAAGAGGAGCCAAAAGCCAAAACTTCTGCAAAACAGAAAGAAAATCTGCAGGATGGGAATCCTTCAAGCAAGCGTCAGCGGATCCACCTAGAAAAAAACGGAATGAACTCACCAGACATCTACAGTGAACAGAACAATGTCTCCAAAACATCAAAGCTTCTTCAGCTACCAGACTTCCCGAGCGAACATCAGGAGTCGGAGAAACCTCCTGAAACATCTCAATCCAGCACAACAGAAGAAATGAAGCAGTTGGAAGAGGGGGAAGGATCGTTCGTTGAGGTCATTGGGATAGTTTTATTTTTCATTACAGAAGGCAGTGTAGCAAGAGTTGCTGCTGTCACACTTTCTGGGATGTGTTATCTCTGTTTACATTTCCTTTTTTTCTGCAGGACGCCGAATTACTGGAAATCGATATTTGCCAGCCTGAAAAGGAAACTCCAGCTAAAAAACCTGTCGCTATCAAGCAGGAGGTGGAAGTGAGTGTTTCCTAAGCATTTCTTAGTCTGTTTCTATTTTGATATTCCTTAAATGTTTCATAAAAACTGATTTTATGAACCTGGTGTTACCTCAAAACATTTTTTAGATTACATTTTTCCATCTGCTCCTGATTCACAAAGATTAGAGTAAAGAAACTAAATGCAATTTAAATTCTATTTATTTATAGGTGTCTTGTATAATCACAAAAATGCCATAAGAACATGTTAAAAATGCCATTTTCATTGGAGTGGGTCTTATAAACCCTTGCTTTATCCTCTGTCAAATTGTCACATTTATTTATTTATTTATTTTTCCATAAAAAGTCAGACAGAAACAGTGATGGAAGCACGCTGCTGGAAGAAAAGTCTGTTTTTTTTTTCTAGTGACCCACAGATGAAGGAAGAACATTTAGACATAAGAAAAAGTGACTAAATTTGACTTGTTCAAAAAGTGAATTGATAAGGAGAAGTCCATCTGTCCTCAGGAGAACCACTTCTCTGCTATTTTTCAGAGCTAAAGGAAGTCTGAACTGGTGGTTAAACAGCACAAATGAAACGATAGTCGCTGTTTTCAAAAGAGAATTAGAATAGTAAACATTAAAAAGCCTTTAAGTGCTACACAGTTTTGTGAAAGGCTGCCTAAACTATCAAAATGGAAACAACCGCTAACAAATTCTTAAAACACAAAGGTGAATAAAAAGTAAATTTTGAATCTCTATATATGACCATGATGTGCATTTTCTTTAGCAACATTTGAGTAAAACAGCTCAAGAAGCCAGAAGTCAGAGATTTCTAAACTCTTTCACTGTTGGAAAAACAAGCTTATTCTTTTATGTTTTAAAAGTTTGAAAAAACTGTTGAGATGTTTTGAATCTTTCTGAACTTTTGTTGGTTTTCTTGCAGGAATCTAAAATCGATGAGGACCTTCCTAAGAAGCTGCTTCTGGTGGAGTTCAGATCTCTGATGGTATCAACATCCCCGAAAATCAAACCCAAACCCACGCAGCAGAACAGCCATGCCAAGAACTTCAAATGTTTCCGCAAGGTCAGTAAAGGCAGGACGACAAAACAAAAACAAAGGAGTTAGACCAAATTCAAACTGCCTCCCTACCCCTCTGGCTAATCCTTATTGGCCCAACCGTAGAGGCATTTGAAGCTGTAGTTGTGGGAGAAGACGTAGGGGTTTGGATGCAATTCTGATTTGGCCTCAGTGTCTGCAGGACTCTCAAAAATGAGACAAAGAAGCAAAAAAAAAAAAAAAGAAAACATTTATATTTGGAACACAGGAAAAATTCCAAATAACAAATGTCTTGAGAGCATAAAAAGTTAAAACTTTAATTACAACTTAACAGTTTCCTTTTTAAATATATTCTGTTATTATAGAGAAAAATCTGATAACAATCATCAGGGCAATTGGAAGTATTTTTTCAGCTTAAAAAAAGGTCTTCAATCTGTAGTCGGGGTTTAAACCAGGGCCTTCTCTGTGGATTTATATTAACATTAACATTATAAAGATTATTTTGGAAGGTTTAGTACTAAATCAGAGGTACAGAAGTAATGTTATTTTTAAGTTACAAATGTGACCTTCAAGCTTCTAGATCCTGCAAAAAAATTGACATTTTTCCTCTTTTCTATTTTATTTTTGTGTGACTTTGACATTTTTATTTTACACGCCTACTGTTTGAAGCTGGGCAGTACAAGCTTTAATGTTTGTTTCTAAAATACTAGATACAGCTTTGATTTGAAACTCTGAATGTGTCCACAGAGGCAGACTCCAGGTGTTGGCAGCACCCCCATCATCGGAGGATCCGATTTGTTGGTTCATAACCGGGGCAAGAACACTGATCTGGATGAATGGCTGAGAGATGCAGTGGAGGTACTAACTCCCCTCTCGTTTGTGCGTTAGTGTCGTCTAATTTGATTTGTGATAAGGAGTTGTGTTTATTTCAGGAGGAGCATCAGAACCAGCAGGATGAATGGATGGGAGATGACTTGTTCAGGTGGGCTCCTTTTCTGTAGAATCTCACACTTATCTTTCCTTCAAAATGTAGTTTTCATATTGTTGCCAATCCATTGTGTTTGTCAACCCTAAAGCAGAGCTGTCGTTTTCTACGCAGTGATGTATATCCTCCACCACAACTGTTCTTATCATTGACAATTATGAAATTTAGACCACTGTAGCTTCAAATTAGCCAATCGAAACGGAGGAAATGCTTCGTCACACTGGTAACCATGGCGACAGAAGTGACGTAAGCCAGCCCTTCTGTATTTTCTTTGACTAAGCAGAAAAGAGACTGCTGTCAGATAGCTTTTGCGTGTGCGTCGGGGGCTTGAGCTGTTTGATCACCGACTCATGCTCAGTCAGTCATGCGTAGCCGGGGAACGGACTCTGCGGCTGAGAAAACAGACCCAATTTTCCCTGTTTCATTTGGTCGCTTTAAACGAACTTTCCAGACGCGGTTTATAGGAAGCATGTTTGCTTTGAGCTGTTCAAACACCGTCCGAGCTTTACGGCACTCAATTTAGCCTGTTTTTATTATTTCAAAAAATGCCCCCGAGCACACGGAGTGATCCGTCAGGAATGTTAAAAGCCCACTTCTGCATGGACAGAGATTTCTGATGTTTTGTTTGTGTCTTCAGGTACAACCCTACCAAGCTGAGCAGGAGAAGATGATGGCCTTCGTCCTGAAACACTTTCGTCCTAAACGTCACTGCGAGTGTTTCTGAAAATGCACCTTAAAAATATATCTTTTCTTTTCAGAAGTATGGTGAATTTAGCTTGAAATGATGTCACTGACAGCTTGAAATGTAACAAATCAGTCTCACGTTTAGATGTTTTTTTTTGCTGAAGTCTTTATTTATCGTTAATAAAAAATAGACCATACAAAAACAGTAAAAACTCCCAGCTCCACATTCTTCTTAGAGACTCACAGTATGTTCCCTGGTTTCAGCAGAACTACGGATTTGAGAGGGATTCAAGTTTTTTCCTAAATATTTTTTCTCTTAAGCGACCATCAGTGAGCCAACTTTCAGGCACTTTTCCACATCTGAGCAGTTCACATTACTAGTTGCCACTCATCTAGCGGCCTTTTTGAAGGCTTCTCCATCGTATTCACATGTTTAGGAGTTAGCATTCAGCAAGGTCTGTGCAGTAAGCAAAGTTGGCTTTATTCTTTATGGGCTGCAGAATCAAACTGACCGTTTTCAAATTTACCACTAAATCAGATCAATACTCAACTAACAGCATGACAAAATCAAATAAAACTTCATTTTATCTAAGCGGTATTTCACAGCTGTTTCTTGTATTTCTACTTTTAAGTATAGCAACAAAAAATATATATTTTTTAATAAAATCCACCATTTCCCTTGTAGCTCTTTGACATCCTCTGCTCATAGCAGCTGTGGTAGGCTCATGCCTACATGCATACATTTGATATTTATATCCAAACAATATTCAGTACAGAGTGGGGAGAAAAAAGTCAAATTATGCTTAATCCAAAGTTAACTATCAACTAAATAAATGACAAAACTCAAAAACATACAGCTCTCAAATATTTGGTTAGTGGAATACTAATAGGACTGCACAGCATATATACTTTTTGTGATGCAGTATCCCAAGCACAGGCATGTATTTTGGCAAAAAAAAACAAACAAAGCATAAGATGTATGTGAGCAACACATCCTTTACATGTATGGCAAATATAGTGTTCAAATCCCTGCTTAAGGAAGTAGAATGAGGAAGAAATAGAGAATGAAGTCACCTGTGAATGTTTGGCTCCTGTTTGTCCTGAAGAAAAATAAAGTTGTATTCCTATAATGAGTCAGTCTGTGTTAGTTATTAAAAATGTTACAAATAAGCACATCAGTGTAGATGATTGCTATATCTAAGTGGTTTTAAATGAACTACTTCTAGGTTTTAAGTCTACACACATCATGTGCTGCAGGTTAAACATTTACTTGTCAGATTTAGAGAATTTCTGTCACAGATTTTTCTCAAACCCCATGAAAATGCAAAAGTACAGATAAAGTTGTTCATCTTAAAACTGCTGTCAAATGTTTACTGTATTTTTTTAGCACAATTAAAGAATTAAAATGAGTAGCTGCTCTCATTTAAAGCTAAACTTTTGTTATTTTGGGAAAATAATTAAAAAAGCAAGAGTTACATTTTAGCTTAAATGTGACGTCTGAGATGAGCAGAATTCTCAGGGGTGCTTTTCAGTAAAATTGGCTGTGAATGTGCAAGCATATACATTCAGATATGCACCAGTTTGCATAGAAAGCCCTTCATAGTCGCAGAAGCAAGCGGCTCCACTCATTTAATTGAGGCAGAAACTGCCTGAAATTGGAGCAGAGAGGGAAGATAGATTTTGGTCAGCAGGATGGGGGACTGGCTTAATATTTAGAACAATAGCAGCTCTGAGTTATAATAGAGCCATGAGCTATAAAGGTGAATCTGTAATGATTTGCTACATAAAGTTTAAATTTGGTAGTTTATTAACTAGTTTTGTCACCCATCACTGGGATGACACCGGCAAGTGAAGAAATTGTGATATGGCCTTTATTTGTGTTTCCTCAGAGTAAACTAAGTAAAAGTAAAGATAATGTTTCCATCTATGGATAGAAGACACGTGGTAAAAGCATAAGAACCCCTGGTGATAAGGTCCTGTTTTGTCTTAAGGTTGCAGATCAACTAGAAAAACATTGGCACAAGTTAAAGCTGAGACCAGAGCTCAACTCTGATCCGAGATCTACCGTCCTGCATGTCTTCTGCTCCACTTACAGCTGAGATCAGGTGTAAATCAAGAGCCTTATCAACAGCAAATAAGGTATTGATAAACCAAAGAGGGTGGTGGATCTCAAAACCAGAGTTGGTCAGTCCTGGTTTGTATGGAGACTTCAAAGGAAGTCAGAAAAAAATGCTGAAAACTTCATATTTTGGTCTCTTAAACATGTAAAATACTTTCTTAGATGCCAATTTGTGGGTTTAAATGTGCTGTAAGACCTGTTTCTGTTTTGTTTTTTCTAAATGATATTATTTCTTCCATTACTGATGAGCTTTTCTCTCTTCTTGAGCCTCTTCAGCAGACAGGAAGCGATGCCCAGAGCGCCACCCTTTAAAAAGCGAACAAAGTTGTCTCCCACCAGGGGGCCCATGGCAAACAGCCCCGGCTCCTTGGTGCACTCATAAGTGTACGGATCGATGTCAATGGGGTTCTGTTTGCAGGAGATGGGTCTCGTTGGGTCCTTGCCCAAGTATTGCCCCTGTCCCTTCAAAAAGAACAGGTTCGGGTTGGTTCCAATCAGCACCAACGCCAACGATATCTTGAAAGCCTTTAAGGAATTGTCCCCCTGCAGCAAACACTTCCTGTCAGGCTGAAAGGACACCAAGCAGTGTTCTGGAAAACTGGTGTAGTCAGAAAAAAGCCTGGCACTGGCACCTTCATCTGCAGCAAACTGGGGTTTGGGACACATTTTGGCACACACCGACGAGGCAATACTAACTGCCTGCGGTCTGAACGTGGCAGAGGAAGGGGGTACGTTCATGTAGGTCTGAGAGCACATCATGTTGTACACTTTGTGGTACTCGGGGTACAAGGTCTTAGGCAACTGCTTAAAGATGAGGTCTGGATTGTCTACGCCTTTGCGAAAAATATGCAGAACTCTAATGTTGCTGTGGCGAGCACACAGGACCGCATCGGCAGCACTTAAACCAGCGCCGATAATTAGGACCGGGTCAGAGTTCATATCTAGCCTCTTCTGACTTACAGCCAAGCCCAGATCTGAGATACTGTGGAATACAAAAGGTAGATCCTCCCCCTCTACACCCAATCGAACCGGAGAGTCGGACGCACCAGTGGCCAGGACTACATTTTCAGCAAACAGACAGAAGGGGACATGAGTGTCACTCTGCACCTGCTGATATCCCCTTATTTCCCACAGAGCGCCGCCATTGTTTACACACTCCTTTCCATTCCCCCCAAAGCCCTCATTATCACCGTCTCCCACCCTGCCGTCCTCTCCTTGATCGGTTTGCCCGTTTTCCAGAGCTTCCACCTCCTGCCCCCGGCAGAGTTTCTGGACAGAGGTCACGTAGGTGTTGTCAACAAAATTTTTCTGGAGACCTTTTAGCTTCACATAGTCACGATAATAAGTTGAGATTTCCTCGGGGGTGGCTCTGTCGCTGGTTACATCCCTAAAGGGGTGATGGAGAAACTTTTTTTAATAAATGAAGTTAAGTTTAAATCATTTTCTTTGCACTATACTTTTTTTTTTTTACCTGTGTTTACCACCCGTCAAATCCCTGTAGTTAACACCAGGAAGCTCCATCCAGATGCCCAGACTAATCGTCAGCATCGACCCTTCCATTGCCTGAACAAAAAAAATGTTAAAACGTTTGACCAAAAAGATGGGTAGATCCATTGAAACTTCAACGACTTACATGCCAAGCTCCTCCAGGTGTTGCCTTCCCCAGAACCATGTGTGGGATGTGCTGCTGCTTGTCTCTCCTCCATTTGAGGACAGGAGGGAACTCGTAGCCAAAGTCCGCGTTGGGGTGCAGGAGAGTGTCAAACAGAACAGCCACGGGATTCCTTGACCTCCCTTCAAGACCTTCGCTTAAATATTCCAGATCCTGCAATTAAAAAGACAAAGGTTGTTGCTTCTTCAAACATGAAGGTCATAAATAAGGGTTTTTACCTGCTCGGTTATGGGGATGTGCTTGGTTTCCTGCAGTTTTCTGAACAACATGGGGTTCGGGTGGACAGTAGTCGTGTCTAAGTAAGGCTTGTATCCGCTGAGCAGGTAGGAGAGGCAAATACCCGACGGCCCGTTACCTATGAGCAAACCCAACTTTGGTTGAACTGAACATCACAGGAGTTTGAAATGTGGGTTCCAGCCGGAAAGCTTACCGATGATGACCACAGGGAGGGTAGGTGGATGCTCTTGTGGCACGGTGGTCTCTTCCAGAAGAGGCATGGCTGCAGCCTAGGCCAGAGCCGGCACTGTGGAACACCACAACAACACAAGTGAGGAGGACTTCCAGATGTTTCTAGAGCCATCTGTTGATCTAAACGCATCTCTTCGCCTGTGCTTTGTCCCTCCACCATCCCAACATTTCACTGGTGAATAATTTGAACAGGTTCAAACCGGTCTTCGTGTCTGCCAATGCTGCCGTTGTCTCATGTTTGCTTAGATCCTGTCGCCATCCACCACCATCAGCTGACACAAGAACGTACACACAGCGGGAGAGAAAAAAAAGCCTTTTATGCATCCTGTTATTGTGCTTCCACGCACAGCTATGACACTCCCCTGTCTGTCTGGGGCTTCAGACACGTGAAAACACTCCACCACAACACAACGTGCCCCCCAGATTTTTTTTACACTTTCACGCCTCCGACGTCAGCACACGCCCCCTGTCCCATCATATAGCCTGCGGCGAGGCTAGCCTGCGTTAACCCCGCCGTCGCTCCCCAAACAAAAGGGAGTTCTAATCAGATTTATGTAGGCTTGGGTCTGTTGTGAAACTTCGTCGGGGAACATGTGTAGAGTGTGTTTGTGTGTGACGCGACAGTGCCATTGTGTGCCCGCCGGGCAGCAAATCCCCCTGATCACTCCTCTGAGTGGGTCCTAATCCCACTGGGCCTGTTTATGTCTTTGCTGCCCCTTTCAATGGCAGCACGGTGAAAAGATAGTCCTGGCATGCTGACAGACCAAATATTACAGCTTCTGCTCATTTCAACTTTCGTAACACACCCATCGAAACATCGCAACTGCAGCAAACAATGCCCGGTTGACTATTTTTATACCAACCAAAATAGTGCTGCTTGTGCCTTGCTACCAAGACCTGTCCCATTTTCCTCTGCTCTCTGCAAGACAAAGATCCATAACTGGTTGGTCTTGATATATTTTTACACCGCTGGCAGGTGGACATCAAGGATCACACTTTCAAAAGTTTTTACCCATTTCTTCTCCATGAACTCTCCACGTTTCATAACTGATGACCAGCAAAATCTTTGATTCTTTTCATCTGATAACATTCAGAGCTGACTAAAAATAAACTAAAAATGAGGTTTACCAGCTGGATTCATGCCGGGAAGCTGATCCCGACTTAGTTCTTTGTTGTATTTTATTTGCAAAATAAATCTAATTAGGTAGAATAGTTAGAATTTTAGTTAGATACATTTTTCAGATTTTGATAGTTGCAAAAATGCCTGTTAGTTTGTGTTGCATCACATGCGTGACCAAATATGCTATGATGTGGACCTTTTTTTACTTTTAAGAGCAAAAACGTACTTTTTTTTCAGATCAGTGTTTTATTATTGTAACTAAGGAAATAAAAAAGTGTCTGCATCCATTTTTTCAGTGCAAAACATAAAAAACTAAACTGCAACACCATCACCAGCAGCTAAAATGAGTAGGTGTCTTTCCTATTGTTGCACTGTCTTCCTCCTCTTTCATCCTCCTACATGTGAGCTTTTTTCAGCATCTAGGGCACTCTTCCAGCTTCCTGGTTATGTTATGATCTGTCCATATAACAATTTAAGCTGTTATTAAGCTTAATAACAATCTTTAAGGTATTGTTTTCCAAAATAAATATATTCTTCTTCTTTAACAACAGGCTTTAACATCAGGTATCTTCATGAGATCATGCTGCAAAAATCAGGTTACATATAGAGCAGAAATGGGCCGACAGTTTACATGTGGATGTTGCATCAGGATGAAGCGACTGATGCAACCCAGCCGTCTCCCGCCGGCGTCCAGTTCACGCTCCCTGCTTCAGTCATGACGTCCGCGGCGCACATGCGACGCGCCGTGCCATCAACATTGCATAATTTAGGTCAAACTCGCATTCACGACCAACACTCGGTCTCAATCTGCAGCTCTTACCGTGCAGGGCTCAGATTCTGTCTCCAACTCGCGTCGCGCCTTTACCGGCCAGCGGCAGCCCTGTCTAACTGTATAAATAGTGAGCCGCCGGTGGGAGGACCTGCCGCGTGCACTCGTCTGGGGTCTTGAATGAGATAATAAGCCAACCTCGTCCCCGTCATCGAGCGCGCGCGCACACACACACCTCCGTTCGGTTAAATCCGATCAGGCGCGTTGAGGTCTAATCTGCTCCAGTCAAGAAGAAAATCTTCTCTGTGTCTTGTAAATAGATAAACAGAACGTGGGCCGCGTGCCTGTTTTTGTCGTGGTTTGCGCATCATCTCTGCGTGCAGGCTGCGCGCGCGCACGGTCAGGGATGAGAGCATCTCTGTGGCGAGCGAAGCCTCAGCATCTTCTGAGCGCCGCCGACACCTTTCTCTGCAAGCTTTCGTCATCCAACCCCAACAAGGTAGAGGTTGCATCCTTAGTAAGAACACGTGACTGCAGAAGAAAAACAAATGGTCTTAACGTATTAAAAAGACAACCTTTTAACAAAATGCATCTATGCAAACAGTCCAATTATCACCCTAAAAAGAAACGGAAGTAAACAAATTAAAGGATCTTTGTACTAGTTTGAAAGCAAAAAGTTAAACTAAAAAAACAAATAAAAGTAGCATTATCTGTGATAAATAATAAAAGGGTGAAGGCTGAAGATGCTGAATCAATTTGCTTAATTTTAAAATAGTTTAGTTGACATTTGCTTTATCAAAAATTGTTAAACAGTGAAGATGTTTACTGAAACAAATGGCTTAATGCTAAAATAATAGTAAAAAAAAGTTACAATATGTTCAAATAAAAATGTTGCTTCTAAATAGTTTTTGTAGAAAGAAAAATGTAGGACATTAATGTATATGTTAATCTATTTCAAAATCAGCAACTAAATATAAAAGCTCAAACAAAATCCAACATTTGCTCACATAATGCAAATACAATGATTAATACCCAAATTTGCATTTAAAAAAACTGAATCTATGTCAAAATTAGCTAAAGCACTAAGCAGTTTGCTAAAATATTAGCTAAATACCAAATTAGCTTTGAAAAACTACAAAATTAGCCAAGAAAGCTTGCATGATGTCCAAACCATCTCAGTCTGGCCTCTCTGGCTTTATCTCCAGAACCTCTAACATGTGCCGTCCCTCTGATGAACTCATTCCTGATCTATCCACTCCCAAAGAGAACCTCAGCATCTTCATCTCTGCTCTATCACCCATTCCAACCTGCTTGCTCTCTCCTCTTCACTTCTTTTCCACAAACAACATGGCTGGTCTCACCACAGTCTTGTACACCTTTCCTTTCATTTGTGCTGAAACTCTTCTGTCACACATCACACCATCTCTGCTCTATCACACATTCCAACCTGCTTGCACTCTCCTCTTCACTTCTTTTCCACACTCTCCATTACTCTGTTCTGTTGACCCCAAATACTTAAACTCCTCCACCTTCTTTATCTCTTCTCCCTGTAACCTCACTCTTCCACTCTGGTTCCTCTCATTCACACACATGTACTCGGTCTTACTGCGGCTAACCTTCATTCCTCTCCTTTCCAGGGCAAACCTCCACCTCTCTAACTCCACCTCCACCTGTTCCCTGCTCTCACTACAAATCACAATATCATCTGCAAACATCATAGTCCATGGTGATTCCTGTCTAACCTCATCCGTCAGTCTGTCCATCACCATTGCAAACAGGAAGGGGCTCAGAGCTGATCCCTGATGTAATCCCACCTCCACCTTGAACTCCTCTGTCACCCCTACAGCACACCTCACCACTGTCTTACAGCCCTCATACATGTCCTGCACTGCCCCAACATCTGTCCCTCCAGACTTCCTCACACAATACCATAGTTCCTCTCTGGGCACTCTGTCATACATTTTCTCCAGACAAAGACACAGTGGAGCTCTCTCTGACCTTCTCTGTACTTATTTTCCAACATCCTCAAAGCAAATTGTATCTTTAGTGCTCTTTCTTGGCATGAAACCATACTGCTACTCACAAATGTTCACTTCTGCTATTAGCTTCAACCACTCTTTCCCATAACTTCATTATATGGCTCGTCAGCTTTATTCAACTCCACAACATTCACCTCTTCTATTCTTTGTTCTCTCATTTTCATCAACTCTTCAAAGTATTCTTTCCATCTTTCTATTACCTTACTAACACTTGTCAATACATTGCCATCCCTATTCTTAGTCACCCTAACCTGCTGTATGTCCTTCCCATCTTGGTCTCTCTGCCTTGCTAATCTATAGGTTTGGGAAACCTGCGGCTCCAGAGCCACATGTGGCCCTTTTATCTCTCCATGGTGGCTCCTTGGCCAAACATGAAATAAGTCAGGGAGACTGATGACCCAGCCATGTCGACCGTCGGAGTCAGCAGCTCCCCCTAACCAAAACTACCTAAAGAAAACAAATAAACAAAGCCTGCAAACTAAGACTGCCAAGATCCAACCCCAAACTAAAATAACAAAACCCAGCAGTGTAAGACTACTGACAACAAAGAGGGGGAAAAGAACAAATAAATAAAAGAAACATAAAACAGCTAATTTTAAAGTTAATATTTCTTAATTAGCATTTATTTGATTTTGATCAGTTAAATTTATAAATTGATGGCTAAGGTGCACATAGGTGATAAACTATGTAGGTTTTTACATCCCTGTTGACCTGAAGATGTTTTGTTTGCTCAACTCTACCTCCAGAATGAACAGATTTTATATGCAAAGCAAAACTTGCAAAAAAAAAGTTTGATCTTTTATGAGTTAAAAGCACATATTAACTTGCGCTGCACAACATTGGTCACTAGCTGTCCAGAGCTGCACTGAGATGATCCTGTTTGGCACAGAGTGTCTTTTATTTTGAAAATAAGTTATTTGAGCGTCTGTCAAACATAAAAAAAGAAATCACATTTTGAGAGATGCTAGGTTATTTTTATATTTTTGCCTTTGTTTTTGCCAAAATATAGGCATAATTCATATTTATTATTATAAAACAAAAGGTAATCAATGTAAATCCAAATTACTTAAAGGCTAAAGTCAGACTATCTGGCTCCTTCTGGGTTTTGATCAGTAGAAAACAAGCTCAAATGACTATTTTACTGTTGGATGTTGCCGACCCCTGGTATAGGTCAACTACCACGATGCTAGTATAAAGGCCCAATGCTGGAGGAGGTAAATAAACTCCATACGTAATTAATTTAGTCCAAACACATGTGAAGAAGTGGATCTGTCATGGATTCACCGCACAGAGTGAAAAAAAGTTAATTAGTGCTAATTTAAATAATCAAGCGAGCTCTGAAAGCTGCTGGTTGTCATGGAAATGCAGCCACATGCAGACAAAGGAGACATGTGCTCCATTCAGAAATATTGGTTAGCATTTGACTCAAACAAAAGCTCATATCTTTTGAACCATTTTCCTCAAATTAATAGTGAAAACACCATGAGAATTCAGACATGATGAGCTACATCTCTAGCGCTCATGTTTCTAAGCTCAAGGATCTCGCGGTAATGACAAGTTTAACACTAGAATAACTATAGAAATTTCTCCTAGAAAAAAATGCATCACGGTCAAAGAGAGAAATTATGACTGAAATTGGGTAAAAAGAAAGAATTTTTCCTTGTCTCACACAGTTTTTGGCTTTTGGCTCAGACCAACTTACACCTTTCACCCACAGACGGCGCAAGGAGTTTTTAGTTGAATTTGGGGCACTTGAAGGTTTGGACAATACATTTCCATGGAGTTGAAAAAGCAGTTTGGGTTAGATCATTGAAAAAACCAAAGAGTTAAAAAGTTAAAACCTCTGAGTGCTAATCTCCTGAAAGAGCTTAACATATACAGTATGAATGTTTTAAATCGCAGATGAAGCTGATGAAGTATAGATGTCCAAAAAGTGAATATAGAAAAAGGAAAAAGGAACTCAGTGGAAATGTACACAATTAAGAATATATATATATATATAAAAAAAAACCCACACAACTGAAGTGCAATTTGTATTTATGGCCTCAGTCTTGCTAATTGTCCAGGATTGAAGCGCTAATCATGAGGTCTGATCAAAGAGGGGCATTTGGGGTCATTTTTTGCCATCAAAACATGTCAAGTGAAAAGCGTTCTTCTTCATATAGGCCAGACATTAAGTATAATACGAAAAAAAAAAAAAGGAATACAGCACTTTGTTAAACTATATAATTTAGTTAGTACTGGTAGATTTGACTTAAAGTAAAATGAAATAAAAAAATTATAATAAATATAAAATGAAATAAATATTAAATACATATAAAATAAAATACATATAAAATAATATAAAATAAAATAAATATAAAATAAAATTAAATAAAATAGTGGCCGCATGTCTCGCTTATGACCCGCCTCTCTGATTCTTCGTCCAATAGGAGAGAAGGACGCACTCGTCACTTCCGGTTCCTCTTGTAAACACATGCTTGCTAGCAGCTGATAACCAACTCGCAAAAATGGTCCACATTAGCAGGATTTGTTTGCGGAAGGTAAACATTTAGAGGCTAGATGACTTGCATGATGAATAAAAAATATACAATCTGATTATTTATCACACTTTTACTATTAACGGTCTAGATAAATGTCTACTGGCACTAACGCTATGCCAAGCTAGCAATGTGACATTCAACATTGATTGTCAGAGCATTTTGTTTTGCGTTAATTTTACCAGTGATGCATAATCTGTGCAAGTACTTTTTATTGTGATTATGATTTATGTAATGGTAACCAGGACATACTATTCTTAGGTTACTGCTGTGCTGATTTAGAACACGATGAGTACATCTGACAGTTGTGCATAGAGCTTTTTTTAATTTTATTTTTTTTAAGTCTTACATATCTTATGTTCGTTTGTTTTCAAATGGCGTCTATTTTCAACTTCAAACTTTGTGTCTTTGCAACTCATGTGTGTTTGACACGTTGTGAAGCTTCAAACTGATCAGAATTTGTGGGATTGGCAGATCAGGGATTTACAATTAAAATATGTCATCACATCCACATTATGTGATGCCAACAAAGGTTGCTAATAATTTAGAAATTACAGGACTGCAGTGAAACAATATATTTTTGTGACTTCTTCACAGTATGGAAACTTTGTGGATAATCTTCGCCTGTACGTCCGCGGGGGTGGAGGTGGCATGGGTTTGCCCCGTCTCGGGGGACAAGGGGGCAATGGGGGAGATGTCTGGGTAGTTGCAGCGAAGAACATGACTTTGAAGAAGATCAAGGACAAATACCCTCAGAAGCGTTTTGTAGGGGGATCAGGAGGCAACAGCAGGTTGGTGCAACTTTTCTCCCCAACATGGTTTGGAGTGCGTCTAGATTTGAGTATTTTCTGTTTTTGTTAGTGTACGAGCTCTGAAGGGGGAAAAGGGGGCTGACATGGAGGTCCTTGCTCCTGTTGGGATTGCTGTTACCACTGATAGTGGAAGAATACTTGGTAAGTTAAGCAAATTGAATGTATATTTTTAATGAAGTTTTAAACATTATGTGTTACAAACATCTGTTTTCTTTACTAGGTGACCTAAATGAGGAGGGGGATCGTGTCTTGGTGGCAAAAGGAGGTTCAGGAGGCTCCCTCCACTCTGCCTTTGAGCCCACGAAAGGCCAGGCTAAACACATACGGCTTGACCTCAAGCTCATTGCAGATCTGGGGCTTGTAGGGTGAGATTGAAAGCAAGGTTAACATCTGAACAGATAACATAATTAAAACATTTGATATTCTGATGGTCTTATGTCTAATAGGTTCCCAAATGCAGGAAAATCCTCTCTCCTGACAGCTCTGTCCAATGCCACACCTCAAATCGCAAGCTATGCATGTAAGACTAAAATAGTTCTTTTTCATCCCCATTCTTCTTAGCTTTTATTTTTAAAATCTTGTTTGTATTTTTTTCAGTCACAACTTTAAGACCGGAGATTGGGAAAGTGATGTATCCAGATTACAAGCAGGTATGGGCTATAATAATTGAACAGTTCTAGTTTAGATTCTTTTTGTTAATTGCCTTCTCCTCTGGCTCTTTTTTTTTTGGCAGATTTCTGTTGCTGATCTCCCAGGGTTGATTGAGGGGGCTTACATGAACAAAGGCATGGGTCACAAATTCTTGAAGCACGTGGAAAGGACAAAGCAGCTCTTATTTGTGGTGTGTGGTGGCATGAAGTACTCATGTTGGCACTCAAACATATTTTAAGAGTTTAAGCAGCTGGAAATAAAATGAGTTTTGCTTGATTACCTCATTTCTAATTTCAGGTGGATGTTTGTGGCTTCCAGCTTGCAAGTAAAACACCCTTCAGGTCGGCTTTTGAAGCTGTGCAGCTTCTTACCAAGGTGAGTTCTGACATTGCTAAAGCTGTCTGTCTAGTTCTTAACTGGCATAACTCCTCTATCATCTCCTCCTTTTGAAGGAGCTGGAGTTGTACAAAGAGGAGGTGGCGTCTAAGCCTGCGTTACTGGTTGTGAACAAGATGGACCTTCCTGATGCTGAAGACAAACTAGCTGAGCTGAAGGAGCAACTAAATAACCCAGAAGGTGGGTTTGAGTTTTTGTCTATGTTAAAGAAGTTTATAAGCTAAAAACCCAAACTGTTTATGAAAATAGCAATACTGAGACACTGTTAAAGACACACTCTAATAACAATCACATTTTTGGTGCTCTTGACATGTTCTTGTGCTATTTATCTGTTGATGTGGGACATATATTCAGACAATTAAGCTTTAATTGTTTTTTTTTAATATAGTAGGAAAACAGCTTATTTGTGATGTAGTAAATATGCTGGATGGGCTTCAAGCTCCCCGCTCCAAGGCAACAGGGAGAAGGTTTTTCCACACCAACATTCTACAAAACCCTTTTTTAAAGTTTTGGCTAAAGATCATAAACATAATAAAAAAAGACCACTGGGAATCCTTTAAAAATGGATCAAAAGATGATTGGAGTGAGTCTTTCAGACTTATGAAGTTTTATTTTCAAGTTTTTGCACAGAGTTATCTGAGATGTCTGATGTGCTAAAATAATGTTTTCCTACCTTTTTGCTGTGTAAATTTATAATGGTGAGAAGTTGGTTGGCTCTTACAATTGGAAGGATTTGGGGACACCTTGTGGCAAAGTTGATAATTGCAACTAAACAAAAACTTCTTACTGAATGCAAGAAAAATGTTAAAGTCCAAAGGGATTTCCATGATTTGCTCACAATTTGTTGTTTGTTTTTAGGTTGATATTGCAATAGATTAAAAACCTAAAATCTCAATCAAGAACAGAAAACACTTTTATTTTAACGATAAAACCCAGCTTCCTCTTAGCATTTGTCTTGTTATTCTACTGTTACTTTCTGCAGAGTTTTCTGATTTGCTGCCTGGTGACATGATACCCAAGAACTACCTGACCTTCCGACACGTGGTCCCCGTTTCCGCCATGACCGGGCTGGGAATCGATCATTTGAAGAGCTGCATCAGACAGTCTCTTGATGAAGAAGATGCCCTGGAATCCAGGGACGTGCTTCAAGAAAAGCTGCAGGCACTGAGGCTTCGCTCGCAATGACGTTTGTGAGAAATATGGACTTTTCATGTAAGCGAGGTGTCAGAAAATGGCGAAATTCCCAGTGGTGAGAATGTAGGGATTCATTCTCACTAAAACAGGGAGGACTTTTGATCCATCTTTCTACACACAAAAAAAAGAAATCCCAGCAGAGACAGATGTGTTGATGAAAGTTTATTTTTATATTAAATATATTACAATACTGAATGAATAAAAAGAGAAAAAAAAAATAGGTGGGTTGGTTTTTGAATAGTCTCTAAAGCACACACGCACAAATCAAAAAGAGTTTGAATTGGTTTCAGGAGCAGAGGGCCTTTTGGAGTCTGGCAGAGCAGGAGATAATATCTGTACAAAAATACATTCAGGTTTTTAGCCAAAGACAGCCACATGACTGGTCTGTGTCTAGTAAGCAACTGAGGCTCCTAAAGAATCAGTCGGACCGGCTGCGCGTGCAGGAAGACGCTGCATTTCGTCCCTCACAGTAGTCCGGGGACACCTCCAGCCTCCTGCTCACCTTAACGCTGGAGTCGCTGGGAAAAGCGGCGAGTGGGGGAAAAGTTGTAAACCAGTGACTCGGGGATCCTATTTCCAAGCCTCGGATCACACGGATCAGCACATGCTGAAGGACGAATGTGTTTAACATGTTCCCATTCAAACTCAGACTTAATTACAATAATGCACTTAATTACACTTAGAATAGTTGATTTACAGAATGCTCAGGAAAAAACGTGAACATTACAAAGGTACTTAATAAAAAAGAGAACTAGTAGCACTATTATTCCAATACTGTGAGGATGTCTATACAGTCCTGATGCATACATGAATGACAAAGGTAAAAGTGGCCACACTGGAACAAAACGACAAACTTGAGTCCTCAACAGTTTGTTAGCAGTGAGCCGTACAAAGACTTTATACAGAAACATTCACCGGAACAGGTGCAGCAAAGTTTGAGAATTCCAAGAGAATCGCTTGGACCGTCAGTAGTCTGGGCATCAAGATTTACCTAAACGCAGCAGGAAATGAGGGCTAAAGTCTTCTCATGCTTGTTTCTCAGATGACCTCCTCACCGTGACCGTCATGCCGCAGCTCTTCACAAGCTCAAACAGCAAGCACTGTACAGCATCACTTACTTACAAGGCTAAATATTTCTGTCATCACAGCTAAATCGAGTGCACAATTCAACATTTTAGATTTTGCTTGCCTGTCAACCATGTTCATCCCTTTGTGAGCTCCAGGGGACAAAACAAAAGGAAAGAAGCAGACACAAATTAGGAGGGTCTCAATGGCGGACGGGAAGTTTTCACTCGTATGTGACACCAGGCACGTCTAAAACTACAACAAACACATCTCGGTGACTCCGATAATGGCATAACTAACTTGACTAAATGAGTACTAACCATGAATCATGGCGTCAATGAACATTTTTGTGTTTCTCACACAAATAAAAGAACACGCACACATTCTGCTTTTGATGGAAAAAGCCAAAGAAGTCTCTGATTAAGAAATTATAGGTAGAAAAGAAACCAGAAAAGGAATAATATAAAAAAATAGAAACCTTGACAGAAGAACAACAGCAGGGCTTCTACACTTCTGTCTACAACAGCTGAGAAAAAGTAGCCTCTAAGGTTCTTTTCTTCAAAATAAAAGCAGAAGCGTACTCTGTGTGTCATTTACTGTACATATTTACACACGCACACCAAGAAACAGGAGTAAAGGCTGTGTCACCTCCTCTGTTGTGGGTTATAGGGGTTAGTTTTAGTGTCTAGAAAACTCACTGCACCTTTGCATGCTTTCCTTTTCGTATTCTGCTGTTGTTCTAATTAGCAGAAGCTTGCTGATTAACAGGGTTGTCTCGTGCATATAGTGGTGGACTTCATACAGTGCTTCACGTGCGTAAAAAAAGCAGTTTAAAAAATGTCCAGTGGCGATGCAGCGGCCTGCTCCGAGCCGGAACATCTCAGTGGGGTTTGAAGTGAGCAAGAAAAAAGATGGGGGTAAGTAGTTGTGGTTTCTTTGCTCTCCAGTCCCATTTTTTAAGCTTGAGCAGACAGGAAGAGCTCAGTCTGGTCTCCAGCTGCTCTGCAGCAGATGTGGCGCTTGTTTGTCTCCACACTGCCCTCTACAGGTGGCGTCTGGAAAGACGGCCTTAAAACAGAGCTTTGTCTGCCTTCTGTTTGGTGGGGTTTGGCTCCCTTTCTCTGAAGTTAATTTGGTTTTCATGTTTGTGGTTTCCATTCATAGAGGAGAAGAGAAACTTGTGTTTCTTGCAGGGCTTTTGCAGGTGAGAAAAGACAGCTGTTATATTGAAGTTTCCCACAGCTGGAGAGAGAAGAAGAGAAAGAGAAGCATTTTATTTGTTTTCTTCCTAATTGTTTATTTCAAATGTTTCTCACTTAGCACTAAAAATTTGTCTAAAATTAGTCTTGCTATTCAGTCTCATGTTTATGGGAGGCTTTGCAATC
>NC_050527.1:8599482-8621607 GCF_002922805.2 Oryzias melastigma
AAAAAAAAAAAAAAAAACAGGAGAAACCAGTGTTTACAGAGACCAGGTTTCCACACCTTCACTACCTCATTCAAACAGACTTATCTTCCATTCAGATGAACCTAAGCTTAAAGTTGCCAAGCAAGTGTCAGGATTCCAGCAGCTCATTTTTCCTTTTCACAACAATGAAGAAGCCAAACAATTCAAGTGAAATGTCTGGAATGTACAGTGGCTTCCAAAAGTATTCATAACCTTTGAACGTTTCTACATTTTCTCACAGTATGACCACTAACATAAATATATTTTATGTGAAAGACCAACACAAAGTGGAATACAATTATGAAGTAAAATAAAACTATACATGGCTTCATTTTTTTTTTTTTTAAAACAAAAAAACTCTCAAAGTGTAATGTGCAAAAGTATTCACCCCCTCAATCAGTACCTTGTGGAACTCCCTTTTGCTGCAATTACAGCTCTACAAGTTGTGTACATCTAGAGACTGAATCTGAAACAATACAAACTGAGTCAGATTAGACTATTTGTGAACAGCAGTTTTGAGATATTTGTACAGATTCTCGATTAGATTTAGCTCTGGACTTTGAGTGGTTTATTCCAACACATGAATGCCTCATTTTAAATCATTCTATTGTAGGCTTGGCTTTATGTTTAAAGCCAAGCCTAAAAATCCATTTTGGTCTCATCTGACTCATCAGAGCACGTTCTTACACATGTTTTTTTTTTTCTAACAATGGATATTTTCTTGTTATTCACCCATAAAGTCCAGATTTGTGCAGTGCATGACTGATAGTGGTCCTTTGGACAGATTCTCCCACCTGAGCTGTAGATCTTTGCAGGATCTCTTGGATGCATCTCTGATCAGTCTCCTTGTTCGGCCTGTTAGTTGAAGTGGACGACCATGTCTCTGTAGGTTTGCAGTTGCGCCACACTCTTCGCATTTACAAATGATGGACTAAATTGTACTCCATGTGATGTTTAAAGCTTGAGAAATCTTTATTTTAGCCTAACCCCGTTCAAAATTTCCCCCTTAACCTGACCCCTGACCTTGTCTGGTGTGTTCCTCGGACTTCTTGGTGATGTTTCCTCCCCAATATTCTCTTAACAATCCACCACAGAGAAGCTGTGTTTGCACTGACATTAAATTACACACAGGTGGACTCAATTTAGTCATTAGGTCAACACTTAATCAGGCAACTTCTGAAGGATACTTTATACTTTTCCATTTTTTATATGTTAAAAAATGTAAGAAAAGAAAATGATATCAGTTTCGTTTTACTTCACTTGTATAACACTTTATGTTCACATCAAATTCCAATGAAATAAATGATGTTTATGGTCATAATGTGAAAAAGTTCAAAGGGTTTGAATACTTTTGGAAGCCACTGACATTACTCAAGTGTTAGCTTACATTAGCATTAGCTTAGAAAACAATAAGTCAGAGGTCAGCAACCTGCAGCTCCAGAGCCACATGTGGCTCTTTTATGTCTCCATGGCTGAAGAAAAATAAAATAGTAATTTTCAAAATTTTTTGAGATGAGCTATTATTTTAGCAACATGCTAAGATTTTTGGCTAATTTGTCATTTATTGGGTTTTTAGGATAATTTAAAGATTAGCTTCTATTTAAGCAGCAGGCTAACAATTTTGACTAATTAAGTTTACTGAGGAATTTTATGCTAATTTGGGGTTTAGTTAATAATTTAGCAAAATGCTGATGTTTTCAGCTACAATATCTACTGGAGTTTCTAGGCTAATTTAGAGTTTAGTATTTGAGCAACATGTTAACATTTTGGCTGAATTTACTGATGAATTTTATGCTAATTTAGAGTTCAGATAGTAATTAAGCAACAAGCTAGCTTTTCTGCTAATTTGGCCTCAACTAAAGGTAAAAATATTTTTTTTTAAATCCCATTTTGAGAAATGCTGGTTTCTTTTTAGATTTTCGCTTTTGCTCATTCCAAAAAATAAGACTTAATTCATTTTTATAAAAACAAAATAATAATGAATGCAAATCCAAATTTCTTAAAGGCTAAAGTAAGACTATGCGGCTCCTTCTAGGTTTTAATCAGTAGAAAATGATCCAAAATGGCTCTTTTATTGTGAAAGGTTGCCGACCGCAGTTACAGCAGTTATGTTCAGTTATGTTTTACTGAAGTGAAACTGCAGTGTGATGTCTTGCAGATGACAATCCCTTCTTTGTTGAACACCACTAAACTGAAAATTGCCAGTCTATTTCTAAAGATGTGTTTGCGTGTGATACTTGCCCTGGCACTCTGCCTGTTAGCTTTCCTCTGGTCATCAGGGAGCGGGGGCATCGGGTACGGGTATCTCCTGCTGGATGCAATAGATCCGGTGGATGAAGTAGGGGACTTGGCAGGAGATAATGTTCTGAGGAATAAAAAAAATAAAGTGGTATTGACCCTTGTGATCCATTGCCTTCTCTGGATCACCTGATGAAGGATTGAGTTGGCCAAAGACACAGATGAGAAAAATAATCCATGATTCCAGCTTCTGCATGTTGAGCTGCATCTATGATTCTGGCCAAGATCCTCATAAAATGATCCTTTTTTTCAGATTTGAATGTTTCTAAAGTGAGAAGGTGCTCTTTATGAGTCTTTTAACAGCGCAACAAAAAAGAAAAAAGCTATAATTAAGTTTGAGAGAACAAAAAGGCTGAGGTTTTACTTTTCAAGCTCCACACACAATGTCTCCCAGCTGCGGCGTTGGCACACTAAGATGATTCTTGCTCGACCTCAGCAGAATTGAGCAGAAATGTGGCATTAATCGAGTCTATTAACAACTCTTTTGTCGTAAATTGAGCAGATGAATCAGTTCAGCATAATTTTGGATAAGTGAGCAAAACATCAGACCTGACCGGAGCTGGGAGGAATCACACTCAACAACTGCTTCCTTGGTTACACCTGCTCAGGTGCTCTTTCAAGCAGAACACCAGTCACTCACACTGCAGAAGCTCAGTGCACTGAGATGTGGAGATCAGGTCGATACAATAAACTAAATTAAGGTTAAATGACGATGAAATTTCAAGAATAGCAAATTCATCCAAATGCTTGTGTCGCTACATGTCCTCATGCCTCGACCTTCTGCAGCGTGATTGGATGTTTGCATCAAGAGGACGTTGAACAGGTGAACCATACGGAATAAACTGAGAGGCTGAAAGTTTCTAAGTAGGTTTTTTCTGTATAAATATGATCTAAAACATCAGTGGGTTTTCAGTTGAGACTTGAAAGGAGGAAAAAAACATTCGGACAAATATAATTTTTGAGAAAAATATCTTAACATGAAGTTAGAACAGGCATTCAAAAACGATAAAGACTCGGCACTACTTTGGTAATTACATTATGAGCATCTTCAATTTATATTTTTTAGGAGGTAATTGGTTAGTTTTTGAGAACTGTATTATAAGAGTGACTTATACTTATAAGCAAATATTTAAAAATCATCTTTAAAAGCATAATAAAGCAATTTAGATACAAGTTTTTTATATTTTGAAAACATAAATGAATTATATGGAATACTAACCTTATGTTGCTTTTATGTGTTTTGCAATGTGGATCAAGAGATTCGATTTTTAAACTAAAACTGTTTCATTTAGGACAAAGTTAATTCAACAGAAATGTGAAAATCCAAGCAACTGGTTAGGCAATATGCAGCTCAAATCATCTTTTTGCCAGCCAATAGAAATGATCTAATGATGTTTTATGTCACATTTATATGAAATCAGAAAAAAATTAAAAGAATTTTGTCAACTTTCCGACCACTATTGAGAAAATCAGCTGCTTGTGCATTTGTGGTGATTATAAATGTCCGAATCTGTCTAAGAATTGGTCAGTAGAGCTCTACCCCAGCAAGAAATTTTCATTTTTACTCCAAAAACCCTAAATATAAAGTATAATGTGAGGTTTAATTGTATGTATTTATTATTTTTAATCTCAAAGCCTTTCCTGCGTATAGTTTTTGACAAGACTGCTTAGCCGTGATTGTTGGTAAATCCCATTGAATACAGAACTTCCCATATTAAAAAGCAGCAGTGAATAGGGCATAATATTAATGAATCACTCACATATATTTAACTGAGCATTTATGTGTTTTATTTGCTGTGCTACTGTAACTGAAGCTATAATACCTGGGCAAGAGCAGGTGCGAAATTAGCATTAAAGGCAAAGAAAAATTCATTTGATTTTCAAAATAAAACACATTCAAACTCCATAAATGATGTTTGGTTAAACTTATTTATACTGCAGGTGCTACTAAACTGACATCATTTCAAAACAGGCTTTATTATGATTCTATTCTAGCTATAATTCTGAAAAACACCCATTAGGACTCAGCTGTTTTACTAATAGAGCAAAAATTATATAAAATATGGCAAGCCAAAAGGGCCAAAATGCAAAACATTTTCAAGCACTCTTTTTGTTTGTTTAAAGCAGGGGTGCCCAAATCATACATGTGTCATACATGTTTTCCAAACAGTCTCAAGCTCCTTATAAGCTAAACACACCTGATCCCGGTAATCAACGGCAGATAAGGCAGGATTTCTGGAAAACCAAAAGGAGGCCGGCCCTTGAGGCCTGAATTTGGACACCCCTGGTTTAAAGGAATCTTGAATTTGAAAATAGAGCAATTTTAATTAGCTATAGCAGTAATTTAAGATGATCCTAGACTCACTTTAGCTTATTTTTTTTACAATTCTTACAAACGAAAAGTTTCAAGTCTTTCTGATCTTTTGCCCTATCTTTCCATTAGCAGATATTATCACACTACGAACTCCTGAAAGAAGTAAAGATCTACAGATTCCTGAGAGCTGAATGTGTTTGCATTTATTAATAGACATCGAGAGCATTCGGGAAAATCCTCCACACTTTCAAAACGACACAGTGATGATGTCAGTGCGACATTCAGAATGTGGGAGCTTGCATTGACATCACACTGAGGGCGTGAAGTCAGTGGGAGTGAGGCGGAGCTGACAAACACCGACAATGATCATGCACAGAAAACAAGACACTGGGGTGGGGAATAAAGAAAGGAAGGGGTTAAACTGGAAGCATAGTATAGTATTAAGTTTGTAGCACTCTATAAACCTTTCACTGGGAGGAAATAGAAAACTAAAACCACTGGAACCTAAACAATTCTTTCAAACATGCCTGATTTTTTACTATTTTTAAGGACTTTCTGCTTCTTAGAACCAATTGATTTCAAAATGTCAACTCAAAGCAAAAATTAGGGAATATGATCCAAGGATATATACCTAAGGAAAGGTCCTTGAGTATTTTTATTGACATCTTCTACCCATTTAGTTACATCATAAAACTCTGTTTTGGAGCGAGGGGTTAAATACCTGTGGGAGAGGGGAAGGGGAGGAGCATAGACACAACACAAGGATGGGGATCAGAGAGAGAAGGAAACAAAACAAAATCTCCAGAAATAAGCAAGTGAGTGGGGGAAGAGAGGAAGAGGAATTATTTTAGGAAAGCAGAGCAAAGATTTTTCCAAACAAGATGCAGAATTGAGAAAAATGGTGAAGTCGGTGGACAGACCTGCGCGTGGATTTCAGATGAAAACAGCACCACAAGCAAACACAGCTGCATACCGGTCACATCCTTGCAAGCAGTCAGTTCATTTGCACTCGGTCAGTAGCATGCTTAGACGGGGAAGAGGTGCACAGCACTCTACTTGATGTGCACAAGAGGCCTTCAGACAAACAGCAGGCTAAAAGGCAGCTGATACACAGATTTCTTGTGTATATAGGCAGTCGGCAGGCATGTACAGAAGGAAAACCCCCTTTTTTTTAAATTAAAGAACGGATATTTTAAAGGATGTACATTTCAACCTTATGAGTTACACGAAAGCACTGTGATATAAAAGATGTGATCTAGTTTTGTGACTCAGAACAAGGCTGTATTTATACATATAATCAATATGTCTAAAAATCTTTAAACATTGCAATAAAAAAAATCAAGTTTTAAGCATATTCAGAATGGGAAAATGTTTGGGAAAAATCTAAAAAAAACCTCTATGACATTTGTTGATTTCTTAGTTAATATATTTTTGCAGTTTAATGTTGTTGACCACCTTTGGGCTAATCCCGTCAAGGGTTGCCATAGAAAATTACCTTGACCAGGTGGTTTGGCAGCTGAGGCTTTCTGACCCAATCCTGTATATTCAAGGTACAGGGAGCGTGAAGGGTCTTGTCTATAAATGTTTTAACACTTTGGACTTTGAATTAAAATTAATACTGAGCTGATTTAATGTTTTTATTTCGTTTATATTGATAAAATTAAGTAATTTAAGTATGATGTCATATTTCTGCATTAATGGAGCCGGTTATTAAAATGATTTTACATTTTGTAGTATAAGCAGCAAATTTGCTTAGGATCCTTTTTTAGAAAAGCATGTTAGCCACGAGAAAATCCAAGATTTTAAAATATATACAGTACGATATACATGTAGTATTCTGTATGCATCCCTCAAGTTTAAAGACTTTGTGCATGAACAGCCTATGTTGTTGAGATTGGGGCTAATAGACAATGAGTGTATGGCCGCCATCTTTACAAATGACCGCCATATTGGATTTTTTTGTGGTTGACGTACTTTTCTGAAAGGGGGCCCTAAATTTGGTGCTAGTAGCACAAAATTCTGTGTCCCGGCTGTTTGTCTTTCACTCACATGCTACCAATTTATTAAAAATAATGTCCTTCACCACTTTATTGCTCAAAAAATACTACTTTTCAGAGGTAATATTTACCTGAATCTACTCTGATTTACTCTAAACCTGCTTGATAATAGTAACTTTTAATAGTAAAAGGTGGACAAGTTAACAACTATCACAAAACTGTTTTTACTTATTGGTGAGTTGTGTAATCATCAAATTGATATTGATGAAAACACATTTCGGGAGTATCCTTTAAAAGATCCAAACCGGTTTAATCATCAGAAGATGATGTGCGTGGAGCACGATCCAAAGACAAACTTACTCTGTGGAGTTCGAGCGAGCGCGGAACTTCTTCCCTTTCAGCTTCTTGCGATTACCGCTCAGGTTTCCTGCAAAAAAAGGTAAAGATAAACACATGCAGTGATGTGAGTAAAATGAACAAGATGTGTGTTTAGTAGAACCATTTATTGCATTTTGGAAGCTGTAGGGTGTGAGAGTCCTACCTTGCCAGGAGTTGCTTCGCGGTCGTCCGTTTTCACAGATGTCCGAAATGTGTTTGGCATCTGGAATTCTCTCGCTCCATGAGTGGGACAATCCATTAGATCTATACATACACACGACAAGGTCAGAATTTCATCACTGTGACACTAGAATGTCAAAAATACAACTGTGACTCCACAGGATCTGCTCACGGTAATGCTAGCTGTGACATGACATGATGGTGGGAATCAAGTAGCATCAACCATTCACTCATTTATCTTGTCAAAAATCAATCACAAAGCACGAGAGCATCTGAATTCTGAAAGTGGAAAAACTCACACCTGCACACGCAACCACAGCAAACAAATGACTGAATGGGATGGCACACCTGAAGCCAAACACTGAGATGTTCTGAGAAATGGATGGGATGGAGGCTGTGAAGGACAAGGTGCAAATCTGCAGGTGAGACAGACAGGCTGACCTCTTCTTGGAGCTGCAGCCCGAGTTTGTGCTGATGCCCGGAGGCATGTCACTGTAAAAGGAATCTGCATCCCCGGGTTTGGTGACATAGTCACCGGGGGGGATTTGTCTGGAAACAGAGGACTACATTCAGTTGAGGCAAAAAGATACTTGAACATAAAAATTGAATACTATTCTTTTACAAATAGGAGTCATGTGAAAGACCATCGTTAACAATAGATCAGGACATGAAGAAATGCAAAAAGAGAACATGTGGTATAAAAAAAAAAAACAAACCTGCAGAATCTTCTGTGAACCTCAGACTCAACATAGCGTCTCTTCTTGTAGCTCCTGTAAGAAACAGAAACTTGTAGAACTTCCCTTCTCCAACTTGTGTTTTGATAGCTCTTCCATTAAATCAGTGTAGACACTCACTTATAGCACCAGGCTGTAACTGCCAGTATCAGGCCGAGAAACAGAATGGAGCCAGCAATGGCGCCAACGATGATGTTAGTGCTGGTGATACCTGAGGCAGAGGGAGGAGGGAAAATGAAGGGGTAATTGGGTTTGGTTCTGTCATGATTGGAGTAATCTGGACTGAGGGGGGGCACACAAGCCACAAAACACTGCCGCCAAACACAAAAACACATCACACTGAGCAGGAAATGCTTAAAAGGAAAAATATAGGAGTTAGAACCATTACCAGCATCCTCTTTCAGATCTACAGTGGGAGGCAGCTTGCTTGGGCTTCACTTTAAAACTAAATACTACAGACGTTTCAGGTAAAAGGAGGTTACGAACAATCACCTAAGCTAAAACTCACACGAGAGCGGGAGAGGAGCAGGAAATGACATGAGACAGGACAAACACAATGAAACAGGAGCTCAAATCTGACCTCAAATCACTCCGTCAAAGACATCAGCCTGTGAATGAGTGTGAAAATAAAAGAAACAAAAACAGTGACGTGCATGGTTCAGTGCCTACAAATGCAGCAGACATGAGCGCAACTCATTCAAATGAGCACAAGAGCAACACCGAAAGAAAAGAAAAAGGTCTCAGACTGGCCAAGATGAGGGGCGATAAATGTTCTTTGAGAAGGTGAAGCAGTGCACACAAGAAGTGCAAAAGAAGAAGAGAGTGTAGGAGGAGGACTTACCTGAGACAGGTGCTACGGGTCCCACTATGAGGTAGCTGAAAGGAGAAATGGAGCCGCAGTCTTCTCCTGTCCAGCCCAGGTGACACACACACTTCAGTTCATTGCTGCACAACTGCAGAAAAACAAAGAAAAATATGTTTTTTATCAATTTTAATCAGATGAACAATTTCTGCACAACAGTTTCAGGCCTATCAGCTCAAGACATCAATTATGACAACATTAATAGGAACACAAAAAATCCTTTAAAAGCAACAAAATGGGTAAAAATCAAGGTACTATTTTTTGGAAATAATGTTATGGAATACATTTTTAACTATCATGAGTCAAAAAGAAACAATTAAATACATATATTATTGAATCTTTGTGTAGATGTCAAATATTTTTGAAAATTTTAAATATTTTGAACCAATTTGAGAAAAAAATTGCATTCAAGATGCAGATTGTAATAAAAAATTTAATAATTCTGATTGTAACATTTTCATTCCTGTCATTTCCAACAATTGCCTTAAGAGACAAGATATATTTAAAGGAGACTTTCTGAATTGAATTTAAAAAAAAAAGCAATAAAAGTGCACGTGCAATGTGTTTACTGGTGCGTACCCCGTGTCCGGAGCAGATGCTGTTGTCGGTGGTCCCGGGACAGGTGCTGAAGTTGAACTGTTGGACTGGTAGACACTTGCGATTGAAACAGATGCTGTCTGTTCCACAGGCCGTCCCGTCTTCAACATACCCGAGGTCCGTATCTCCATCGATCAGCACGTGAGCACCACTGCAAACGATGGAATCAGGTAATGCAGCTCTATATTTATGATTTTGTCGATTCATGATTTCAGATATGCCTCAAAAAGACCAATTTCAATTAAAATTTTTACAAAATTTTACATAAATTCTTTTAAAACTGGATTTTATTTTACGTTACTTTCACAAATGTTCATTTTCAACCGTATTTATTTGAATTCAAAGACAATTATAAAAGGGGATTTCGATACTAATTACCCAATCTTTTTTTTAATTTTTACCTGCAGTCCAGAGAGGCGCTGTGCTGAGCGACAGAGAAAGATGTCAGTCCTCCCTGCAGCTCCCCCAAACGTGGAGCAGGTGAGATGTTGGAGCACAGCAGGTAGCCACAATGAACATCCCTAAAAAACAAACAAAATGTATTGAAAACGTGTCATCAGAGTAAACTTGAGACGTCAAACACGAAATCTTAAACATACTGTGACCTTTCAACTGTTAACACAATTTACGTCATTCCAGTAGATTTTAAAGGAGAAAAGCGGCTCGTATGAGCCGCTTTTCTCCTTTAAAATCTACTGGAATGACGTTAATTGTGTTAATGGTAGAATAGCTACAGTAGACCAAAAAGGGTTAATCATTTAAATTTAGGGGCGTCTTACTGTTTGTTGCATTGGATCCACGTGTCTTTGTCCTTCCCACAGTTCCCTTTCTCGGTTCCTTCGATGTTGAGCTTCTCATAGCAAAATTTGTCAGCCGCTGTTGCCTCTGAGAGACCCCACAAAGAGAATATTCATCAAAGAGTCTCAACAAAATGCATGTTTTAAAGACAGCAATGCACTCACTCTCTCCCCAAATGTACTTGCACTGTCTGTCTTTGGTTTTGCACCTTCCGTTAAAGCATCGACCCTAAAAAGAGTGAAGAATTAAAAATTAAAATATTGAAAGTTTAGCTGATAGTTTTTTCCTTTTATGATGTCTTGCCTGATCTTTTTCACATGTGTAACCGTCCATCTTGTGCACATTGGGTGGACACTAAACAAGAGAAAACAAGAGTTTAAAGGAAGTTTGGAATTTGATTTTAGATTTTTGCAAACTACAGGAAAAAAAAAGAAAAAGTTCCTCCTCACCTGACTGGAATTGCCTAAACAGTTTTCTGGGATGTCACAATCGTTCACCGCCTCCCGGCACACGACTCCAATGCGCTCCATCTGCAGCAGCACGGGCCAAAGCAGCTTTAGGTTTGTGTGGAGCCACATATCAGACCTCTTCAAAGACTCCGTGCACATGTTCTTCAAAGAACTCATGCTTTGAACAGTCCTCTCAGTCTAGGTGAGGGTCAAAACTCGATCAAAGAACTGTACCTGACATTTGTTGCAGCAGAGTCCGTTGCTGCAGTTGGAGCCTTTAGTCAAGGTGCAGTTCCTGCAGCAGTTCTGCCCTTCCCTCGCACACTCCTAGAATCCCCAACAAACACGGCTGACTCATTTTCAACCAGAAACTATCCTGCTGTCAAGACAGTCTAACAAAGTTTTTAATCATTCGTTTTCAGATACACCTCTGTAACTCACAGCTGGACTGCCACAGTCACACTCCTCTCCTGGTTCCAGGAAGCCGTTGCCACATTCTGGAGGATTTAGCAGCTGCAGAAAAAGAAAAATTGTAATAATTTGTTCATCAACTGTTTAGTTGTGGAACAGTAAATTGTTTAAATTAAATTTTTGTCCTGGAAACTAATGCTTAGAGGCCACTATTACTACAGTTTATCAGCAGTAGTCTGACAGAATGCCCCCAGATTTCTGTGAAGAATACTTTGCAGAACAAATGAGTTTTGAGCTCTAGAACTTGAATCTGTTTGGTAACAGGTGGCTCTCAGCAGACAGCTCAGCCTGCCCCCCCTTGACTCAGCCAAAGGTCTGATGACATGATTATAAGTCACTGTGAGCTGCTGTCAGTGCGTGCTAAATATTTTTGCAGTAAAAAAAAAAAAAAAAAAAAGTAAAAATCCATATTTTTCCAGAGTATTTGTACTTAAAGATCTGAATTTCAAATATCGTCAGCTCAGGACAAGGATTACACAATTTGCAAACTGGAGTGGGACTTTGAGAGTTTAAAGTCCCACTCCAGTCATCTTTTGATCTATTTCAAAAACATCACCATTGGTCTTTAAAGTGCAATTTTACGCTTAAGCCAAAATATATTTTAAAAACTATCAATTTCTAGGACATCATTTCTGCAGAGAGGCAGTATTTCATTAGAAATTCCCCTCTGAGTCGTGGACTCTTGGCGCAGTGTGAGCCTACCCCACTTCCCATCATCCATCTGTTTACGTGCTCTTCCACTAGCTTACAGCCCCTCACACCTCCAAATTAACGTAGCCGGTGCAACAAAAGTCCTGAGCAATATTAGAGCTATCCAGCTGTACAGTTTTGAGCCAAATATCTGCTCAGACGAGAAAAAATGCGAATGGATCTAGTCATCTACAAACAAGTGAATGAAGTACAGCTTGTAGCTTGTAGTAGTAACTTCTACGTCACACCTACAAACCTACAGACATTTTTTTGTCTGTTCCTGATTCAAAATGATTTGAATAAAGAAATACCCCGAAAAACAATTTCAATCTTCATTTTTTTTATGAAATGTCACAAGAACATATTAAGAAAAAGACTATTTTCACTGGAGTGGTTTTTCACACGTATGTGAATGTGATGTACCTTCAGAGGTATGTTGAACAGACACACTCCTCCACCGCTGTTCAGGAAGTTGTGGTACTCCTCCACGTTGCAGTTGGAGAATTTATTCGGCATGTAGTAACTGTTAAATCCAACCACAATATACGATGCAATTGTCAGAATGTCAAGAAGGTAAACTCAAATTTAGGATTTTTTGCCCAACGGCAAAAAGAGGATGAACATTTATATCTTTACCCAGACAAACTAAAGAAATTTTACAATTTTTGAGCCATCTTCACAGGCTTGAACATTACAAAATGTACATGGAACAGTTAGGTTGACATTAGGTCACAAATATGTGTAGTTTTGTCTACTCACAGTTCAGAGATGATCCTGACAGTTACATGAGGACACATATGTGGGAAGGCGGATATTATGACATTTATATGATGTAAATGAATCCAAAGAAGCGAAATGTTTGAATTTTATCTTAGAAAACAGAAGCTTTTATTTTGTTATTGCATTATTGGTTGCACTGATCTCATAAAATATTCCAGATCCTTTGGTTTATTTAGTTCCATCGAGAAATCTACTTATATATCAGTGTTCTTAATCCAAATCGTAATTAAGTTTGAAACTCCAAACTGACCACATCTGATAAAATGAAATGTTGATCGCTCACTGAGTTAATGTCTTAACTCACGCTGTCCGAATTATGTTTTGGCTTATTAGAACTTTAGAGAGGATAATGCAATGACAATAAATCTAAAAAAAAAGTCGATGGTTGTGGGAAGCTTCCTGATAAGTCATGTGACCAAACAAAGTCACCTGTGATGAAGATTCAGACATGAGAAGCCGTGATGGTGAGGAAGATGCTGAACAACTGCAACTTTTATAGATGTATCCATCATGTCAAACTTTAAGGTTTCAAATGGTATTTTTTGTCCCACTGTCTCACGTGTGCAGTTGTTTGGGTCTGCAACATGCACTTTCTCACTCTTTAACATTAACATGGCATTAAACACATGTCAGCACAGATACACGAAATACTTTTTTCACTTTTGGCTGAGTTAAAAACTACTAATTGTTAAAATTTATCCTGATTTGTATGAACAATATTTACTCTTTCATTTAAAAAATGACAAATGTAATATTTTAAATATATATTTTCTTAAATCAGCCGCTTTTAAAGATTGTAACAATTGATCTTTTGTTAGTCAAGCTGAAAGCTGAGATTAAAAAGTGAAAACAGCAAAAGTACAAAAGCTGCATTGAGTGTAGTGCATGTTAGAACCCAAACAGCATACGTAACATGTCAATGATGGATTAAAAAACACATACAGCAGCTAAAACCTGTAGAAAATAATGTAACAAAAGGTTAGCAATCAGGATAGATCAGACCTACGGGTGAAATATGTTATAAATAAAAATATCTGATATATTTAAGAATTTTCATGACAGTAGATTGTTACTTAGGTGAAAAAGAAAACTCAAGTCCTGTCACATGATCAGATTATAGTTGGTTTTAAGTGAAGCAGCACATGGATGTAATGTTAGTGGAGCACACGAGACAGAACGAGAATGTATTGGATTAGTTATGGAAGGAAAATGGTTTAAGAAAGACGTTTTCTTTGACAATCAGGCAGTTACATTGATAAGAAATCAAATTAAATCCAAAACGCACATTTTTTTAAATGTGAAACTTCGTGGGATGATAATGAAATACACAGAAAAGGTAACAGAAGGGAAGAGAAAAGGTTGTAATGACTGTCAACCCTCTCCAAGGCAGCCAGTCGCTTCAAAACCAGCACAAGTGACACTGTAGCAAGCTTCTGCTCACCTGCTGTCCCATTGGGGATATGCAAGAAGTGTTCAAGAAGAGGGGTATACAATCACAAACACACAACACACTGACACATACGCACATGCTCACAAGTAAGCGTACAACTCAGAGAAACACTTTTTAAGTCGAGGGTTGCCATGGTTTCTGCATGAGGTCGACGGCATGAATCCTAAACAGATTTACTGAATGTTTGCTGATTCTAGAAAACAAGAGATATCACTTAAAAAACTAAAATAAATGTAGACTGACATCTAGTGGTGAGTAATATAGCTACAAACAAAAAATAAAAATAAAATAAAATAATTTGGAAGGAATCACATTTTAAAATCTTAATAAATCTGGACTCAAGTTGCCAATTTTAATAATAATGTGGAAACTGACATCATTTGGAGCAGCAAGGATTGCATAGACTGGAAAAAAGTGAGAAAACTGTGATGACACCGACAAACTTAGTCACCACCATCTGTGAGTGAAGACACGGCATGTTTTGGGGTGAGAGGAGGAGGAGGAGAACTTTGGCTAAAACTTACCCCATGTCATCCATGATGCAGCCTGCCCATCGATCATCGCACTCACACTCGCCTAAAAACAGAGTTACAGCATTT
The DNA here is from genome assembly GCF_002922805.2 of Oryzias melastigma. Lineage (NCBI taxonomy): Eukaryota > Metazoa > Chordata > Actinopteri > Beloniformes > Adrianichthyidae > Oryzias > Oryzias melastigma. The sequence continues at coordinate 8,614,098 of NC_050527.1, forward strand.
AATTGGAGATTTTTTAAAACAAGGTTTTTTGGTTTTTTTATGTCATACCACTGAGGATCCTCTTCTTGTCTGAGAAAATGCCAATGTTCTGTCCAAGAGACTGAGCCAGGAAAATGGCCATCTCGTGGGTTTTACCAAACTGAAATTAAAAAAAACAAACAGTAGAAAAAATAGATTTTTATTAAATTAGCCATGCACAAAAGATGTCTATGACAGGATTTTGTAAAAGTAATTTCAGACCCAAAAAAGTCCTGTTTTTAAAGAAAACTAAAAAGTGTTGGTTTTGCAAGTTTGACATAAAACTGTGTTTTTGAGAAAGCATTTTTTTTTGTCTTTTCAAACATTTTCTTTTATTTTTTCTTAAAAAAAACAAGTCTCATAACTTTTCCTTCAGCTTTCATATTTATATAAGTGATTTTTTTTCCTATTTTGTTTTCTTTCTGCTGCCAAAGAAATTTAAAAAAATGCATTTTATTTAAAAAAAAAAAAGAGAACTTTTAAAAACATCTTTATGGGTTGACTCTTACCTCGCTGATTCCTCCGCCTTTAGTTAGAGAACAAACTCCTCCCAAGTAGGAAGCACCCATCCTGTTACTATGAAAGTGATTCCCTCTGCAAAAGACAAAAAAAAAATCTCCATTTAGGAAAATGATTCACATAAAAGGCATCACACTCCTGGTTAGAATTACCAGACTTACGAGAAAAGATGAACGGAGTCACACTTCTCCTTGATGAAGTCTTTCCTGTATTTCATGAACTCCTTCAGCGTCACCATGGGGTCATCGTCGATGTTGAACTTGTTGTCGGTGGACCAGGTTTCCATGGCGACCAGCACGATTCGGGTATTGAGCTGTTCCCTGAAAATCTAAGGAAGATGTATACATTTCTGAATGTGAGTTTCTGGAAGTTGTCTGTGCTGTTTTTTTAAATTACATACAAAGTGAGCACAATATGAGGCCGAAGTAGAAAGAGCTGAATTTAAACTAAATGCAAGTTATTTATCTATAATTATAGATGCTACAACGTCTTTGCTAATGTATAGTAATCCCAGTGAATAATCAATATTTCTTTCCCATATAGAGCCTGCTTTGTACGATCATTTTCAAGGACATGGCAAAAAAGGGTGACCTTTGTGAACCTATATCGGCCTATCATCTTGCAGAAGTGACCTGCAGGCTAGAGGACATGCACACACAGTCACAAATAATAAAACGTTTACATTTTCTGTTAGTTTTGTTGCATTGCAACTGCTGACCAAAAAGTCTAAGATCCGAAAAAAAATAGAAAAAAAAATCTCAATTGGATTAACGGCTGCTCAAAGCATATTATAAACCAGTGCAGAGTCAAGGGGGTTAAATGAGAAATCAGTGAACTGTGTGCTCAGCTCCTGGCAGGCTTTCCAACGAGAAAGTCGATACAGTTCTTACCATATCAGCCATATTGACCACTGTCTTTGCATTGTTGTTTGTGTGTCCGACAGAAAGGCGATGCTTTTTGAACTGGAGAAATCCAAGACAAAGCAGAGAGTTAAAAACAGATTAAAAAAGCAGAACTCATATATTGAAAACTATTTATATTTATGCTTTATGTATCATACATTTTTTGCTAAAACCATGAGAAGGGATGAAACAAAATGGAAACATTTTAAACACGCTTTTCAAAAGCTCATTAATTTATTTCTAATAAAATACCTGACAACTAAAAGTAGAGGAGCATAAATTAAAAGTTATTATGTTGTAAAATTAAATTAAATTTAGACAAAAAGTGTGAAAACATTAAAAAAGTAATCACCTTGCTAATTAAAAAAAGATTGGTAAAAAATAAATCTAATAGTTTCAAATTTATATTGGTAAAAATGGGAGGTAACAAAAAAAGCTTATTCCTCATAAATATTATATGTTTGTTTTATATGCATCATTTAATTAAAAGTTAAACAATGTCTTTGACAGTTTGGTCAATACTCACCATTAAATGGTCATTGATTACCATGAGTTCAATGTATTTGGTCTCATCTTCCACCCTTCTTGATAAGTGTGGAGCCTGATAAATGAAAAAAGACTTTTTAAAGATGGTCGTTCTTTTAACTGATTGCTGTAACATTAAACTATACATAATATATACATATCAATACAAAATTAAATATTTTTTGCTAAAATGTAATTATCAGTCTAAAACCATTTCAATTACACTGATAATCCAAAATCTCATGTGGACACATACCTGTCTCTTCTTTCTCCAGTGAACAACTTTTGCCCCAGAAAAGGAACGGCTTGAGAGAGCTGGTTCAGGAAGATCTCCTGGGGCACAAATAATTTTTTTCATATCCAGAATTGATCGCATACTTATTATACTATTAAATAAAAGAAAAAAACACAAAACTGTACTTCCAGATACATGAAAGTATTCACTTTCTCAATAATTCATCTTACCACTGAAGAGATCATTTAGTCCATCTTGTCTTGCAGATTTGTAAATATTGTGAAGATGAACATCTCCCTGAAAGATCAAAAATTTCATTCATTTATTTTCATTTTTAATTATTTATAGAAAAAAAAAATTGTGTTATGTATAGAATCTTACAAGTAGCCATACAGTTAAAAATAAATCACTTCATACTAACAGAAGTTACTCAAAAGTTATGTTTACATCCGAAGAAGTCAAATTTGGTAAGAGTTGCTAAATAAAATAATAATGATCTTTTTTTAAGTTAAGAAACTTCACTGCCGTGTCTTAAAAATAGAGCATGGGTTGATTAGCAATTTGACTCAAGCACCTGCGAGACAATACAAAGAGTAGAAATAAGTTAGGCGCCTGTAAGACAGCACTGAGGGTTCACATGAGGAATGACCACTTCCTGTTTACGCTCCGATCTTTGTAAAAGGAGCGGAGTTTTTGTTTTTTTTTTTCTCCCAAGCATGGAATAGAAGAACTAGAATGAATCGCCTTCGTCTTTATAATAAGAACCGATGAGGACCAGTTAATATAAGGTATTTAACATATTATTCGATCATTTTAATCGGTTTTACCATAAATGTTTGGAGTGTAACAAAGTTCAGCGAAGCTAACTTTCAGCCATCGGCTATCTTTGCTAGTAGTAGGTTAACACAAATTGAGAAATTTTCAACTCATTTGTTACTTAGTGTTAGCTTTTCATTCAATTTATAGTGTTCAGTTACAGTTTTAGGGATCTAAAAGTATGAATACTGTTAGATTTGTCGCGTTGCGCAAAAAAATAAAAAATACTTTAAGTGGGTAAAAGTAGCTAAAAGTGGAGTTACCCATAGTTAGCTTAGCTTCATCGCTCCTTGTAACGCCCATATAATTATTGTAATAACAGGTAACTTCAGGTTATTTATACAGTCTGTCAGGATTTTATCTTAAAGTACGCTGTACATGTGTAAATCGTAGTTTGGTTGGGGTAAACTAGTTTATTGAAGTTTTTACAAGATATTTATACAATGTCGAGGTTCAAAGAAGCTAGTTCTTACAGGTCTAATACATGTAAATTAGTCATTTTCAGGTTTAGCGTGGATGAAGTATATTAATGTACAAATAACTCATGTGGGAGACAGTAATTACAACTTTATTTTAACTTTCAATTGACCATTTTCAACCAAACATTTACAAAGAAGAAATAAAACACTTTGATGTATCTAAGTTTTGTGTGAATTTATTAATTTTCAGTGTCATTGGATTACTTATTTAGCAAATTATGAATCCCATGTGAAAATCATCAAAGGATCGTGTCAAACTTTGTGCTTTAAATAAACTGTTATGTAGAAAAAGCGGTGGAAGCTTTGGAACTAATACAGTCTTCATAAATGGGATACTCGGGTTTTTTGAGAATGTTTTATGAATGTGATCACTTCATGTTATTAATGTGACACATTTAAAGCATTGATGTTTTGTCAAACAAGTGAAGAGAAGACAACTTCGAAGCCCAAATCTGTTAACATAATCTGACTTTTCATTTTCTTTCAAACAAATTATTATTTGCACTTTTTATCTGATTCAGGTTAACTCTAGAAGTGAGTTGTAGCTTGAAAATGTTTTATTTTGATGTCAGCATGGCCCACGTTAAAGTTAAAATGCAACAGTCAGTCATTGTTGTGTTCATTTAAAGTAGAGTTCAGATCTCTACACATAGTTGAACTGTTCTAGCTATGTGATGCTGCAGACACTCCTGCCTTGCAGCCTCAGCCACCGTCATTCTTACTTTGTTTGCTAATGAAATGAGAGCTTTGTCTCTTGAGGGGCAGCAGATAGTGGGTCACATACACTGTGGTGAATAGAAATGTAGAGGGGGTAGCTCATAGCTAGGTCAGCCTGTGGCACACTTAGCTTTTTTTATGTTTTAATCTAGATCAATTTGTTTTGCAAAATTCTTCCCATGAGTTTTTTTTTTTTTTTTGAACAGAAATACTGATGTTTTTCTTCTCCGTGTTTATGCAGGAAGCTCTCCTGACAGCTTCACCTCCATCACAAACCAGCCATGTCCTGCCGGGACATCCACGCCACCAACGCCTTTTCCTTCATCATTGCTTTTGTGTCTGTGGCGGGGATCGCTGTGGCGACCGTGATCCCGCAGTGGCGCGTAACTAGACTCGTCACTTTCAATCAAAATGCAAAAAATATCAGCGTGTATGACGGGCTGTGGGCTAAATGCGTGAAACAGGACGGATTCCCAGGCTGCTACTACTATGATTCAGAGGTATTACTCCTGGTTTTTCTTCCTAATTTTTTGTAGTTTCTTGTACTTTAAAGTAATAATCATATTCTTGTATTTTTTTCGTTTGTTTTAGTGGTACTCTAAAGTGGATCAGCTGGATTTGCGGCTCTTACAGTTCTGCCTCCCAGCAGGCCTCATGTTTGGCTTTTTAGCCTTACTCCTGTCCACCACAGGGATGTGTAAAACCTGCTGCTGCTCCGACAAACCCGAACCGGACATCAAGACCATCAGATTCTTGGTGAACAGTCCGGGCTGTCACCTGGTGGCCGGGATGTTCTTTTTCTTGGGCGGGGCGATCGCGATTGCGCCGTCCGTGTGGTTCCTGTTCCGCACCAAGGAGATGAACATTAAATACGACAACATTTTCTCTGATGGCTTTGCCGTCTATGTCTCCATAGGCTGCTCAGGAGGCCTCATGTTAGCTGCACTGCTGATGTTCATGTGGTACTGCATGTGTAAGAAGCTGCCTTCGCCTTTCTGGTTGCCTTTAGACTCCATGTCTACCTCTCCCTCTACTCAGCCTCTCACTGCCAACGGTTTCCCGCCCTCTCCAGTTTATGGTCAACAGCCGTTCCCCCCGCAGGCGTACCCTCCTACGGTGATCAATGCTCAGCCTCTAGTGCCCTCACAGGGCTACGTGCAGACTGTAGTGGCCCCTGCTCCACCTCAGGTGTACGTGGCTCAGCACCCTGCAGCAGATAACTACGGATCAGAGTTAGGGGGCGCCTATAACTACGCCCCCTCGCAGAGCTACGCGCCTTCGCAGATTTACGCGCCTTCGCAGAGTTACGCCCCCTCACAAAGTTACGCCCCCTCTCAGGGTTATGCCTCCAGCTACGCGGGCCACCGTTACTCCACCCGCTCACGAATGTCGGCGATAGAAATCGACATTCCTGTATTAACTGAGCCAGAATGAAGCCAGCAGTGTAATGAAGGATGAGATCGTCGCTAAAGTGAATTGAAGGGCCAAACCATGTAGCAGGCTAGAAAGGGGGAAAAACCTTAAAATATTTATAGCAATGATATTTCACAAACTAATACTAGACTAACGGATATCATTCCAGCTTTTTTTCTTGTCACAGTCTTGCTTGCTTGTCACTACTGAAACAAAAAGTCTGTGGTTCATACGGAGCGTCTCTGAAGTAACTCAGCCTTTAGTATTTTTTTTCTGTAACTTGAATTATTTTTAATGTGGCCGTGCCTGAAGAAGAGGAGCAGCTGTTAGATTTTTAATGCACTAATATTTGAAATAATGTTTGCTTATTTTGTAACTGATTATGTTTTAAAACGTGGCCTTGTGTTCAGAAATGATGACACTAAAAAAGAAAAAAACCTGTCTGTTGAAATGTGTTGTAATTACCGACTGCAGTCAAAGACGCTAAAGAGTTTTTAACTTCCTTTCCATCCAGATGTGCGTTTTTGCCTTTTAATGTATTTTGCATATCGAGCACAAATAACTTTTTTTTAATGTGTAATTCTGAAATGTGAGATCAATGCTGGCCAAATATCTTTTTTTTTTAAATAAATGAAATCTTAATTCATGTTGTTTGCTTAATTATATGCTTGGTTAACAAAGAATTATTTGCTTCATGTTTAAAAAGAAACAAATTTTTTGTTAGTAATTTGATCAATTTGTTCCAACATAAATTCAGTTTTAACATTGCATTTTTAGGTGTTAATTCTTTAATTTTTTCTAATTGATGTGACCTTTCAGAGTGTAGTGGATAATCTCTTCATTTGTCCTGCACTTAAAAGCTAGCACTTTTATCCGTTCTGGTCGGACTGACTGCGTTTCACGACTGCGTCTGCTTTTGTTCCTCCGTCTGAGCCGATAATCTCAGTTCAAAAATATACATGAAGCGTATAGACACGGCGGGGAGCGTGGAAGTGTCGGGGATTAGGAGTCTGCACAGATGGTTTTTCATATGCCGTCCATTGGAGGGAGGGGCGGGGTCTGCGTTGCCATGGGTGACCGTACCTTAGACCCAGGCTGCTGGCTCATGAATATAAGAGATGGAGGATGGGGTCACATGCTTTTCAATCTCTTTTTGCATGTGTGAATGAACCAGAGCTGGTTTAGATACTTGGGTTTGGCTTCAGGCCACGCGGGGGGCCACCACCTCCACTCAGGAATAGGAACACCCCCATCCTGAACCCACCCCCCCATCCAATTAAGAAAGCCTCTGAACACTCAAGCTCCTCCTCTTTTGTCATCTTCAAAGCCTCCTTTCACCAAAGATTATTTAAAGCAGCATCAATAATTAAAATTATGGCAAATTTGTAGATTATTAAGACTTAAAAAAACAGTCAAAACTTGGTTAAAAAATATGTCAAAGAGAATTTATGTTAAAACTAGAGAACAACCTCTGATGTTACGGTTTGCACATTTCAGGTCTCATTTCTGATACTGATTAAATAATTTCCTTCTATTAGAATTTGTCAGACCAATTATAGTGAATTTAATGCAATCATCCTAATAAAATGTAAAAAAAGTTAGTGTAAATATTTAGCACATTCATATGGAGTTGTGTAAAAAAAAATAGTAAATAAGCAAAAAATAACCAAAAAACAATTTTTAAGATAATTTTTTTAATACAATTTTCCTGACTTCCAAAATGATAGATGCTACAGAGGAGGTAGTAGGAGTAGGTATATACAGCTAACATCAGTGGAGTTGCCATGGCAACTTTACCCAATTAAAACAGCAAAATCAACATTACTACATGGACCTTTACAGTCGACGTGTGTAAACGCCTTCCCTAAATAGAAACAAATATATTC
>NC_050527.1:8621707-8670187 GCF_002922805.2 Oryzias melastigma
TTGTTGTTTATTTTTTTTAATCAAAACTTGCTGCACGTCTCCATCATCAGAAGCAAAACAAATTAGATAAATCGTAGTTTCTGAAGAACACATTTTTGGGCACTTGATTTTTTAGGATATAGAACTTTAAATGTTTTTTTTGAGGATTCTTTCCCAAAGTTGAAGTGCTGATCGCTTTAAAAGGTATTTTTGTTTACAACTGCTGCAGCAATACCCTGAGTTGTGATCTGTGTTTAAATTATTTACTCTCTCTGGAGAACTCTAGAGAGGAAAACATGAAAGAGGGATAGAAGGGAACGTTTGAGGTGAAAAATCTCAATCTTCTTGCCTTCCATGCATTATTTTTAAGCCTTTAGATCACTGAATTCATTTATTAACAGTCAATTTCTCCATTTTATGATGTCTTAGTGATAAATATAAACTGTCATTTTAAATAACACCGTTTGTCTTTATGTACTTGCCTGCTAAGAGTGTTTTAAAGGGTTTTCGTTTGGTTAGAATTAGTTTTTATTCTGTTTTTCTTTTTCTTTTTTTCTCTTTCACTTTGCCCTCCAATCACACAAATGACCAAATGATCTTTCTGAACTTCTTTCCTCTTGTTTTTCCCCCTAAACTGATGAGCAGCAAATCTTTCAGGACAAAGATCAAGCTGACTCCCGAGACAGCTAGATCTCTGTTGATTCCTCCATCTGCCTTTGCAAAAGAAAGTCAAAATTGTTTGACTGAATATTTTTTGGACATCAGACTGTGTGAGGAATTCAATATACGGGTACCGTAATATTAAAGTGATTAAGGTAGTTGGAGGTGGAGGATGGAAAAGATGATGATTTTATTAAGAAAAAAATGCAACAAATTTAACTAAAATCAGAATAATTTCAAGTTTCCCAGAAAATTTCTTAAGGATAAGTATACATTTTTTCCCTTCTGCTTCTTTTAAGGGTCACAAATCATTTGTTCTGTCCTTAAAAGACAAATAAATGTCCATAAAGGTTATTTTTCACAAACAAATAGCTTCAAGCTTCTCCATCTCAATCACAGGAACCAAATTCAAAGTAAAGAAATACATAAATAAAGTCCTTTACTTCGTGCTACACAATAAACTCAACTCCCATTAGCTCCAGTATTAACTGCTCAACTGTACAGCAAAAACTAAACTAACATCCTTCATTTATCTCTGACTCACAGTCATTAGATGCAACATTTAAATGGAATTGCTGTGCATGTGGAAGCGCCTCAGTTATCTGCCTTTAGATGGGAAGGAGGGTTACATTTCAATTTATTTTGTTTCTGCCATTTAGTTTGTGATTCTGAGTGACTGTTTTATGACTTTGGATGAGTCAATAAAGAAAAAAAAAAAAAAATTCCAACTCTAACGGTTAAGTTCTGTTGTATTTGGTTGCATTAGACCTTGAGACCAACCCTCTTGGGTTCTATTACTGACACATAAAGGCGTGCGCGGCACTTACGTTATGGTTGTCCGGTCCTCCCGGCTCTATCATGTAGGTGTGATTGCCGTCAGAAAACATCCCACTGAAACATTGAGATGGAGACAGAGGTTAGCAGGAGGTCCTCCTGTTATTCATTATGGTGTGGTATAAATTATAGTGTAATCAGAAAAAACAATATTGACAGAAATGGATCAAAATGGGTTTGATTGGACAGAATCCTCCAACTGGTGGAGATTTGGTGACTAAGTCAACAATTTTTGTGTAGTCAGCAAAATTAGAGATGTGGTTAGTGTTGTTCTAAACTGACGGTGTGGTCATGAGTCAGCAGTAACGTTCCCAGCCTTGAGGTGATTCAAAATCCATCTGCGTATGCCACAATCTACAGAATAAACAACATTTCAAGGAGTTGTTGAATAAAATTGTGCTAAAAAATGGGCAAAACAAACAGTTGGATGAAGAGGACATCCTTAAATTTTCCTTTTTTTAAACAAACATTTGAACCTGATCTGATTTATATCTATAAATCCTCAATAAAAAGAGAAATGAAGTATTTTTACTTGTGTTATAACATGTTTGAGCTAAACCTAAAAGATAAACTGTTAGAAAAAAAAAATCCTCCAGCTTCAGACTTAATTTGAGCCTAGAGTGTTTTTAAGCTCCTGACTGAAGGTCCTCTTCGGCCTGACTGTGCTTGTGCACGCTGAAAGGACATCATCCATTAATTAACTTTATCTGAAGCTTTTAGGAGATTGCTCAGGTCAAACGGTGAAGCCAGGTGGGTAAACACTGCAGACGCACGATTCTCTGCCCCTCAAAACCTCTCCTTCAGCTTTTTCCTTCAGAACAGTCACTTCCTCTGCAGCAGTTTTCACACAAAGATGTCAAAACGTGTTGTTGTACAACGCCAAAGACATGGATGTTACATACCTCCCTCACTAAAACACAGGGTGATGATTTTATTATTAAAAATAGTGAGAAACTGAGCCGAGAAGTAGAAAAACAAGAAAAGAAATCTTGATGATGTGAGTGGTCTTCATCATTTTAAATTATTATTGCTGCCCACCTACATCTGGTTACCATGGTGATGGGGAGGCAGCTAGCTGATGAACTTAAAAGCTTGTGTAAACTGGACCCCAAAAACGTGATGGACATTTCTCTGTAAAATATCTGGCTTGTGCAAACGTTGATCCTAAACTTAAACTAAAAAAATGTTTTTTTTTTTATTTATTGAAGGAGGGAGGATCTTTCAGCCAGAGTGACACAAATCAAGAAAAAGATCACACTATGGCCATCTTGACCTGATTAAATCAATTCAGCTGTCACCCCTCTCAAAGCAGCAGCAACCATTTAACTGGATAACTGCCAGTATCAAGGTTGAAGAGACGAGTCCACCACTGCGGCCCATAAATGACGCCTGAGGAAGGGTCACATGGAAACCGAGCATGCTCCTATAGTCACAAACAAGGAATGGATCTAAAAAAAAAAGGAGATGAAGCATGATGAAGAGGAGGAGGACATGGTGTGAGAAAACTGACCATGGCCGCCAAGCATTTACTGGCTGCATCTTCAACAGAATACAGAAGAAACTGTGGTTGAGCAAATCTAAGATAAGTGTTACTCAGCTCCTTTAGCTGGAAGGTGATTTAAGAAGAATCACTTTACTCTTTTTAGGAAATGACTCAATTAAAAACCTGACATTATGGATTAAATTCCATTTACCTCATACAAGTAGTAAAAAAAGTCTTTTTTGAACTGCTAAAGGAGAAACAGGGAGATCTGAAAGGTGTCATACACTAGGGGTGTGTATTGGCGATACGATACACATCGCAATACATGTGTCACGATACATGTTCTAATATACCCCAAGATACTTGGTAAAATATTTCACTTTTTTCCCCTAATTTTGACTTATAAAAAACTTTATCTGAATATTGATAATTTTTTCACAAAAATAAAATGGAAGAAATACATTTTAAGTGCATTAACTGTATCTCATACAAGTTGCGTTTTGTTGCTCTGATCCATCAGGTCGCTGAATCAGAATCTTAATTTGTGTGCTTTGTGAAGAAGAAATGTTGAACACAATGCTTCATGTATGACACAACACAATCACAAGGGGGAAGAAAATCCACACAGTTTGTACTTACTGCAATCCATGACAGGTTGAGAGAGCCACGAAGGATTGAGGAACGCCTCTGACCTTCCCCTGGTAGTAGCAGTGCTCTCCCCCCTGTGTGCACAACACAAACAAACCGGTTACGCTCACACGTGTCCTCCTCCTGAAATGCTTTAATATCATAAAACTTTCCATTTGCCACATTCATATTCCATTAAAGAAATGAGACCAGAGCAATCAATCACACAGACTCCATTTGCTAATACAAGAGCAAGCATGATGTGGTGTGATTGTGTGACTCAGCCGTTTGTGTGTCTGCGTGATCCTTTGCACTTCGAGTCTAACCCTTTTACGTCCCAACAATATTTCCTCAAGTTTTTTCCCTCCCTCCATCTCAGTTATCACATTCTCCCAATCAATCCCTCCATCTCCATCTATGCATGTGTGTGTGCAGCGCGCTTTGTTTCCACTCTCAGCAGAAACAAACACACATTTATGAGCTGCAGATGTGGATGAAGTCTAAGTGCTGCGCTGGTCTCCTCTTCCTGCTCCATTTCTTTGCTGTCTGACAGCCATTAGGCAGGAAGCAGGTCTCGCCGAGGATGCACGGCTTTTATCTGAGGATCCATTTCTGCTCTGCAGGCTGATACGCTGGACACAAGCGCGCACTCAATGTCCACTTTTACCTCCACCCAACTCAGTGACCCTAAAGCATGACGTCTGTGAGGAGGGCCCAGTTTTAACGATGAGCTGCAGCGTCGGCCACACCCTTAACTTTGATGTCCTAATGCAGCAGCCTGCAGGGCTTCAACTCCGTTCGACTTCCTGGAGTCTGCAAGCTGCACGCTATTGAAACCCTACACGCAAACCTGTGCTGAAGTGGATAGAAATCAGAATGTTTAACATTTTACTGCAAGTTTATAAAGCTCTTCATGATCTTGCCCCAGCTTACTTAAAGACCCACTTCAATGAAAATTGTATTTTTAACATATTCTTGTGGAACTGCTCTTATGATGGATATATAAAGGAAATTAAGATTAAAATGTCATTTCTGAGTATTTTTTATTCAAATCATCGTAAATCAGGAGCGGACAAAAAAAAAAACTGTAGTTATGAAAAATCTACAACCATCCACTTGCAGACAAATAGATCCTTGTAAGTCTTCGTCTGAGCTGGAATCTGGTTCAAAACTGTTCGGCTGAAAAGCTCTGACATTGCTGATCATTTTTGTTGCGCCGGTAATGTTATGTTGGGGTTGTGTAAGTCAATAAGTCAGAGGTAAATTTCTAACGAACTACTGACGTTTAACAGGAACTATGTCTTAGAAAACGACGGGTTTTTGGAAAAAAAACGGCATAATTGTAGCTAAAAGACCACCAGAAATGTTTTTACAACAGTTTAAAGATGATTGAAAGAACTTTTTACCTTTCAAGTAACGCTTCTTTTTGCTCTACGGTTCTTTCTGGGTATCTACATGGTACATATGGTATCTACATAGTATTTACAAGATACTTGCATTGTAACTTCAAGGTACCTACTGGGTATTTACATAATACTTACGTAAGTATTTGCATGGCATATAAATTTACCCCATATACCCAAGGTACCTAAAAGATACTTTCTGTATACCTCTCTTTTTACATTTGGTAAATACCATGAAACACTTTTAGTACTTTAAGTACTCAAAATTTACTTTTTGTGTACCCCCCTTCTGCTTAAACATGGAAAGTACCACAAAACACACACAAACTCCACAATAATTTAAGTAGTCAAGAAGTACTTTTTGTGTACCTACTTGGTAACCCCCACAAATCACACGTAAACTTGTACTTGTTGTATTCCTATTCTCTTCTTTCACATGGTAATTATCATGAAATACAAATAATGCAAGTATTTAAAATGTCACTTTATGTGTATCCACTCGGTTCTTACACATTGTACCATAAAACACACAAATGAATCCACAAATTTTACTACTCTAAAGGTACTTTCTGTGAACCTACACTTTTCTTACACATAGTAATTCAATGAAACATGTAATAAAGAACCACAAAAGTAGCACATAAATACCAACAAACCACATAAATACCTCATAGAAACTCAGTTGTGTAAGAAGCACGTAGGAAAAAGACAAGTACCAACGTAAGTACCATGTAAATACACAGATATCTCGTAGGAACAATCAAGTACCTCGTAGGCACCTTAAAAAATACCCAGTAAGTACCATACTGTAAAAGGAAGCGTTACCCTTCAGGTTGAAAGGTCACGTCAGAAACACTAGGATGACCGTGCTTATTCTGTTTCCATCCCCCAGTTATAGAAAAATATTCTTCCAGAATTGTTCATGACATCAGACCGAAGCAGCTCTAAACATCAACTACAGACTTAAAATCGCTTTTAATACTGAGTAGATGGTTGAATCAAATTTTCTTTCACTTGTTTTATCGTATTCTTATCTGTCACTTTTGTATTTCATTTTCTGTACTAATTTTATGCATGTTTTTATTTATTATGGTAATTCGATCAATTTGAGCATTTTTAAACGTCCTTTCCACCCAGATAGCATCACACTGTAAATACAAATAAAGTTTAAGATGAATATTGTAGTTCGCTGCACTTAAAGAATAACCTGACCTTCTGAGTTTAGTGATTTTTTAAAATGTCTCAGATAAACACAATAATTACACATGTTTGTGTGTTTGTAAAGGTTGTAGAGGACACCTGTGACTTAAAATAATCAAATAAGAACAACCAGCTCACTTACAGCAGACAGTGTTACTCCTGTGTCTGAAACAGAACTTTGTAATACTTTGTAAGAAAAGTGCTATAGAAATAAAGATTAGTTTGATTTGGTATATTCAAGCTTTTGTTGATTTCAGTCTGCATGTGCATAAACTACTATTTAAGAAAGCACACATGACAAAGTCATTCTGTTAAGCCAGCTGGAAGTCAACAAAAAGTCAAGGTTTGTAAAACTCAAAATACTGAATTAGTTTTAGATTAAATCACAGCTTTTTTATAATAGAAAATGATTAGCATGAAATTATTGTAAAGCAAAAAATGAAAAAACACATTCTCAGTGTTCGAAACATATGCAGTATACTGATGGAATGTACTGAACTAATGTGGTTAAACAGCTCCAAAGTAAGCAGTGAAAAATACATGAGTACATTTTGTGTCAACAACTCATGGACAATAACAGCTTTAAATCTTTTGAGTTAATGTATTTATACTAAAGTTGGTTTATTTATTTCGTTGCAACATTTCTTTAATATTTTACAACATTCGCAAACTGGATCCCACTTATAATCTCCCAAATTTTCTGAGTAAAAACTGTAAATACATAAAAAGGATGTGCAGGAAGGAGAGGGAAAAAAAAGACAAAAATGTGAATTACAGCATAAAGCTGCAGATGAAGCCACAGAGGCTGGCTGCTGAAATAGGCTGTGTGTGTGGAAAAGGAGGAGAGAGGGAGGGCTATTTATAAGTGACGCTGTGCTTTTCTGTCCCAGCATCTCTCATCCTCCTGCAGCATTGAACCTTCTGCTCCACTTCTTCAGGAAGCCTCACCTTAAACTGCAGGGACAACCACCATGTGTGCATTGCTAAAATAGCCAGATTTACAATATCTTTAGCCTTCCTTAAGACTAATTCATCATCAGATTGAGACAAGACAATAAAAGACAGAAAAAAAAGAGGAAATTAGGTGGGGTGCTTTGTGAACAAGTAGGACACTCTGACCTCTGGATGTTATTAGTTAGATAATTTATACTTGCAAAAAGTTCATTTCTGCATGTTCATTATCTTATAATGCACATAAACTGATCTAAGAATGCATGAATGCACTAAAGCTTCTTAAAAAGTAAACGTGGTTGCAGGAAAATGTGCAAAAGTAAAAAAAATGTGGCTTAAAATAAAAGAACAACTGGAAAATGTTTCTATTATTGCATATTTAAAACAGAACACACAAAAAGCACAAAATGTAAAGCTTTGAATTCTCCTGCTTTGAATCACACATAGAGATAAGCTGAAAATATAAGATAAAAAACATATTTCATCCAAGCAGCGTACATAAACACACTGCAACAAATCTTTCTCAGGTAAGTGGGTTATGGCATAGTGTGTTCTAACAGGATTTATGTCTAATAAGATTAAGATTTGAAAAACACATTTACCTTTGACTTACTGCACTCAGCTCTGTGACAGGAGCTGCAGAAATCACCTTTATCTAATCCGCCTGAGTATAAACACTAACAGGAGACTTTCCTATGACAAGAACCAAACTTTAATACTACATGATACATTAATAAAAAATAAATATCGTTTAATTACATTTTTTACATGTAATTTTTATTGTATTTTTAACCAATTTAGTTCTGAAGTCACTAAAGCTATATGTTTAAATGAAACATTCTTTTATTTAAATTCTGTTAAATTTTGTTTTTCTGATCTTTTTAAAATTAGGTCTGATTAGTTATTTTAAGCTACTTCCATTTGTTTAACCTCTAATGATTATCTTAACTGAATTTATATCTAATTTCTGAAGTCGTTGTTCACCTTTCGACATCTCTTATTAGGGGTCACCACAGAGGATCACTTATTTGCAGATTTGGTTTGACAGAGATTTTCACACCGAATACCCTTCCTGACACGACCCTGTGTTTTATCCGGGCTGAGGACCGGCGCATTGAGACTCAGACTTGGGGCCCCTTGTGGATACATAGTAAGGTAGCAACATGAAGGATCTTGCCAAAGGACTAACACTGAATAAAGTATATATTTAAATTTAGAATATATCAAATTTATCTTTGTAGCCAAAGGAAAAAAATGTATTTTTAATAACATATATATGTATATGTTAAAAGTGTAGTTTGACTAGAACATTTGAAATCCTAAAATAAATAAGATACAAATTCTCAATCTGATTCATGATTTGTTATAAACGAATATATTATTATCTTAAGATAATATCTTAAAATAAACTTCACTAAGGGGAAATTAGAAGTTGGAATCACTATTTTTTTATTTTTCAGAGTCACTCTGTGACAGCAGATCTGAGGAAACCTCTGACTGAGGACATTTTGTTTTGAAGTTATTGTGTTATAGAATAGTTAAACACCTTTCAGGTCACATGGGCGACCAAACCAGGGATTTAGATAACATCATGGGTGCCCAAAGTGGGGCCTGCAGGCCAAAGGTCATCTGTTGACCCGCCAAGTCGTGGCTATGGAAGCTGCAGATCGCATAGTTAGGACCTCTTAACCCTTATGGTGTTCCAAAACTCTATCAGTGAGTAAGCTGCAGGTCAGCATCGAGTCACTGATAAAGTAAAAAGATCATCTCCAGATCTCACATTAAAGTCCTAGTTTTCATTGGAAGAAAGTTTGTTTGTTTAAGCTTGATCTCATTTTTCAGTTAAACATGGTCAGTGATGCCTTGCTGTTATTTTTAAAGGTTTCAAAGAAAAATGTTTGTTCTTACTAATGTGTGTTACCTTGATAAATACAGAATCAAAATAATTTATTGTAGCTTATTGGGCCCCTGGACCGGGATCATATCCACTCTTGATCCACAGATACTCAAGATGATCATCCTACAAATAATTCAATCTTTGCTCAATCATCTTTACTCATCTTCAATCAGCTTTTCAAGTTCAAGTCCAGAACCCAAAACAGAACCATCTTTCTTTATCAGTTTATCCTCGAGTCCCTTCATTTAACGGTCACTGCAGATGTGATTATACTCAACAGCAGACGCAGCAGATAACCACATCTTGATGAAAACATTGAAGGTCTTAAGGTTCCTCGAGAAGTTCAGACGAAATAATTGAAGACTTTTCGTCAATGTACACTCTAAAATTCCAGGAAAAAAATTATTTAAATTCAGTTTTTCTTGCTTCATCCTGTTCTGGTTGACATGGAACAGGATCCACCCTGCAGCAGATCAATCCATCACAGGACCATTCAGAAACCAGTAACTCTCCTCCTCTTCAAGGATCATTAAATAATCAGTATTTGAACATAGATGTTTATTTTAAGGTTGAAGAAGTGAGCCAGTGGATAAATCCTGCACACACATTCACTTGCCAAGATTATTTGTAATATCTTTAAACAAATATCTACAGCAACTTGATAGAGATTTTAGTCCAAACATTAATTTCATATTCTTTGTACATCAATTATTTTTAACCCAAACAGTAGAGAAATTGAAGTGTCAGATCCTGAATCATTTCTGGATCTTCTTCAGCCGTCAAATTAACTCACAGACTGTTTTATAATTGCCCTGATTACCAGTGACCACACTCCACGACGACCACATGTTGTTTTCATTGAGATCAGCCTGTGCAAAGTATCCGGTATCACACTAATCTTCTACTTAACAGAGAAAATCCTGACGTTATTATCTGCCCCGACTTCTGTGATGTAACACGACTCCTAAGTGGATCTCCTGTAACTGAACTGTCTGAATTTCAGAGGATTATCACAGTGATCTCATTAATCTGGTACAACAATAGATGAAGGTTCAAGCTTGATGAAATCCACGGTTTATCCAGTTACCCACACCGGTGTGGCGACCCTCTGTGTGAAGAAGAACTGATTGATTAACCAATAAAAGGATCTGAGAGAAGAAGACACTCCAGGAAATTGAAGGTGTAGGAAGACCAGCTGAGCCCTAATCTTTACAAACTCCATTTTTTTTAGAAAACATGCAGCAGAGTAAACATGACAAACAGCCACGACATCCTGAATAAGATGTATCAAAGGGATGTGTATTAAAATGTCTTTTTTTTTCTTTTTAAAGAAAGTGATTTACAGCCCCACTATAATTTTATGGAGGGTTAGAAGAAACTATATTTAGATTTTATTGGTAGCAAGATGTTTTCTTCCATTACTTCAATATTTCAAAGTTTGTAGTTCCACATTTTTATCCTTGGTAACCGAAAAGCAAAAGTTTCAAGTTTTTCATTTTCATGTCCTGCTAAAAAGATATTTAAGCCAGAGCAGTCAATATAATCTCGTCTTTATCCAATTGACTGGATGGATAAGGCAAATCAATGAATTAAAAATGATAATTTCTCCTGTAAATTAAGCAGTTTTAGTAGAAAAGAAAAGTAGTCTTACGCTGGACACCACAGTCCTCCCCTCGTCTGACACGTGCTTCTCCACGTACCCCGACGACAGCAGCTCACTGGCAACAAAGAAAGGAAAAAAAAGGGAATTAAAGTCTGAAACTCACAGTAATTTTACATTTTATAACACAATTTAATAATTTCTTGGCAAAGCAAAGTTCCTATAGATTGGAGATCAGACTGGTTTCTGCCTGTATTGGGACAAGTTTATTTTCAGCACACAAACAAATAAACCCAATTATAGAAATGCAGCACCTAAGCAAATGTTACGAGTGTAATTCTGAAATAAATGAGGACAAGTAAAGGTCAATAAGTGGTCAGGAAAGCAGAACAGGACAGTTCAGGGAGAAAAAAAAAACTAAATTGAGAGTAAAGGAGCGAAGGAGTGGCATAAAGAAGTGGAAATCAGTCTGTATTTGCTTTCTCAGCAGAGCTGGACCTGAGAATCCCAATGGAGATGCACACTGTGAGCCCAAATCGAGACAGTGATGTATGAGCTTTAGCCCACACCGCAACCCCCCCGAACCCGACAACACACATACAAACAGAGGAGAAAGCACATATGAATAGGTGCATGTCCCAGCCTATTTAAAAAAAACACAATAGCTTTTTATCGTACATACATGTAACCTGAACATCATAATCTTCAATGTTCTTCAACCCTAAACAACTCTAAAGAAACTTTTTAGTATTTATAGTTCATTTGTTCTAAATAGGTGCACCACATACTTAATATCTTGCTCCTTGAGTCCTTTTTTAAATTTTATAAAAAGCTATCTTTTCTTTTAAAATATATGCCTGAAAAATAATATTACCAAAATATGCTCCTTAGAAATAAGTCAAAACTTCTTAAAATTGTTTTTTTTAAACTGAAAGTATTTGCATTTAAAAAACTTTCTTGATAATATTGTTTTTGCAAGACATTTTTTAAAATCCTTTTACTTTCCTAAAAATTCAGCTTTTGCAGTGTATGTTTGTGAAGGAAAACAATACTTCACTAAAATGTTATTGATAATTTTCAGTTTAGTATAAAACCAGCTCACAGTCAGTATAGTGCTCCATAGACAATTAGGACAAGTGAAGCCACCTGGACTGAATAAACATGAAACTCTTAGCTAAAAAAAAACAAAAAAACAAGGGCGGGCTTCCCTTAAGTAAGACAATTGATCTCAAGCTTTTTATCACATTGGACAGACATAGAGAACATAAATGTTACATACTGATAATTATGAGTATTATAGGCGGATAAAATCAGGTAAGAGGTTTATTATTTTAATTTCCCAATTGAATTAGCAACCACCTCTATGTAAAATGCTGATTAATTAATATAACAATATTTTCCACTACCTTCTGCTTTATTATGGAGTTTGTTTCTTACAGCGGAGTGTAAGGGCCAGTTTACAAACCAAAAAAAAGTTTTTTATTACAATTTTAAACCTCGTAAATTTACGAGAAAAAATGTAACTGTTAAATTGCAAGAATAAAGTGGTATATAAGCTATATTTATGACTTTTTAACGTAAATTTATATGTTTTAAAGTTGTATATTTATTGACTTAAATCTCATAAGCTTAAGAGAAAAAAGTAATATATTTACAAAAAAAAGTTGCAAATTTATGAGAAAGAAAAAAACCTACATTTTTGTGCACATTACTTTTTTATGGGGGGGGGGTGCTCTAATATTCCATTATAATTTTTTTAACAATTGGAAAATTGTTTATTTCTTTTAAAATTATCCATCTTGTTTTAAAGTGTGAACATTAAAAACTAATTAATTATTTGAATCAATCAATAAATAAAATGCTAGGAGAAATCCTGAGAATTGAGTTGTTGGGGCAGAGTAAGCCTACCCCTACTTCCCATCATCCGTTTGTTCTTACTCCTTACTGCTGGCTTACAGCCCTTCAGCTTAAAATTACAGATGTAACAAAAATGGCGAGCAATATTGGAGCTATCAGCCAAACAGTTTTCAGCCAGATGCCTGCTAGGATGAGGAAAATAAAGACGTATATGGATCAGAATGGAGCGTAGGTCTGCAGTCGTGTCACAGCTACAAGCTTTTATAATGGATTTTTTTTTTCATTTGCTCCTAATTCATGATTTGAATAAAGAAATACTCAGAAATACAACTGAAATTTTCTTTTTAAATATATTTTTCATCATGAGAAAATGTCACAAGAACATGTAAAAAAAATGTAATTTTCATCAGAGTGGCTCTTTAAACACAGATACTCTTGAGACATACATAACTGTTTATCAGCATGAAGAATCATCAAGACATTTAAACGCTCTTATGATGAAGAAATTTCAGCATTCATGAGTGACTGGCATGCTTCGTCAGTCTTTGTTCTTCTGGGTCTCAGATCCCCCGTCTGTGATCTTTATCTTGACTCGTGCTGAGTTCAGAACGCAGGAGCAAAGGAGCAGCGTACTGGATCAGCAAGGCTCACACGGGGGCTCTGATAACGGATTTTTAGCTTTGATTATCGTGGGATTTAAATAATTTATCTGACAAAGAAGCAAACACAGTCTGTGCCCCATCCCCCACCCACATGTACATCAATGTACCCCCCGCCTCTTGCTTGTTAGCATGAGCGAGCGCACGGATGCAAAAGTTCAAACTGCATCATTGCAGCTTTCACATGCATCTATGAAAAATAAACAGTTCAGGGCTTTTATGTTGTATTTCTGTGGAGACAAATTCTGGGAATTCTCAACAAAGGTGACTAAGGGAAATGTGTAACTTGTTTATACTGTGAAAACTAAATCATAAGAAAGTAAAAAAAAAAAATTCTGGCTTGCTAGAAAAATATTATCAATAAAATTATTTAATAGCAAAATAATATTAGTTTAGGAAAACATGTATTTGTAACTAATGTCATTTTTTGAACAATAATCATTCTTGGTAAGACCAAAAAAATAAAAGAATATTTTTTCTTATCTAAATTATTTTTAAAAAAAGTTTTTAAGAACTTTTAGTTTATTTCCAGGAGGCCTGTTGTTGCAGTGTAACTACTCATAGCCAAAAAAAGAACTTATTTACCACAGAATGATTTCATTCAGAGACAGTCTATCAGTGAGGCCCAGATGTGCGACTGCAGCTAACAGCTTTGACTCATTTTCTGTCTCATTTGATGTCTAACACTTTTCCTGTTTCAGTCTCTTTCTTTTTAAACCATCTACTAACCGTCTACTGAACTGGAAAAGAGCTCGTTTGCCTCCACTGCAGCAGAAACATCTGTTCAGAGTCAGCATCCAGCTGTCAGTTATCCCACGCCAGGTTTTCTGAGGGAGATCCCTAGATTTTGTTCTCTCACCATGCAAAGGGTCGAACTGGAGCATTACTTTACATTTTACATAAATATGAGCCTCTGTGCCCTTCTATGTCAACCAACCCACATACGCCTACACAAACACAATAAATAAGTGTATAACAGTGAGAATAAAAAAAGAAAATTCTGTTAAAGACCCACTCCGATGAGAATTGTGGTTCTGACATGTTCTTGTTGTATTTTTCTGATAATGTAGAGCATGCATAAAGAAAATTACGCTTAAAATTGCATTTCTAAGTATTTCCTTATTTAAATTGTTGATACCGGGAGATAGCGGGAGAGTGTGTCAACACTTAGTGGGTGACGGGAAGGGAGGATGGGGTTGTTCGATAAAAATTTAATGAACTACTGCTGCTCTGTAAAAATATTGTCCAAGAAAACGACAGGTTTTATTATTTTGGCTAAAAGCGGAATCATCATAACTAAAAGACCATTGGGAACACAAAAAATGATTTGGGTGAGTCTTTAAAAGAAAGGTTCAATTCTACAAAGTTGAAAACTCACTTGGACAGAAGGAGCCTTGAATCGGCCCAGGTGTCATTCTTCTTTTCAAACATTCTTTGGGGAATTAAGTTTACTGTGGCAACACAAATTGATCCCCTGATGTGAAACTGGCACAAAGACACACATATTACATTTCCATGAGGTCTAAAATTCCTCTCACGATCCGTGTCGCCAAGCCCAGCTTTGGCACTAGGATAAAAAACAAAACAAAAAAGGCAACTCTGGCACCACGGATGTTTACGTGTGTGAGTGGATTGGCAATGGTGTTGGACTTCACGCTGCTTTCCCACAGTCTTCAGAGACTTCTCTTGACAACCAAAACCCCAAAACGAGCAAACACAAAAGTATGGATAACGAGAAATGTCATTAGAATGATTTATGAGATGAAAACACACTAACTAGCAGCTTTCGCTATCATTAAATAGTCCTCTGTTACCCTAATTTATGGATTTCTCTTAACCTGGTAATAAGAGAGCACTAGCACACAAAGGACTGGTCATGTGCTGCGTCACACTTCCATGATGGGGGGATGCTGAGGGTGGGAGTGCCTAAATACACCAAATGAAGGGGATGCAGCGATGTAAAACTGGATAAGAGACATAAAAATGTGAGTAGGAGCACAATGTGAGATGGGGGTGGTGTTAGGGGTAGCTGCAGCTGCTTTCACCTGCCAACCAACCCCCACTGTTTCCTCACCGCCATTCCTTTTAGACCTCAATCGAAGCCTCCAGGCAAGTTAATTCACTTCACCTTCACCTATCAGACATGGATTTCCACAGCCAGGCTATTACTTTGGAACCAAACAGAATTACTGATGCATTTCTGGCTTAAAAATATTGAACTAAAATTGTAGTGACAAAACCTCACAGTTTTGACTGAACTGTCAGGACATTTCATCTCCTTTCACATATTTTTAGATGGAAAATTTAGGTTCCCATCTATCCTGAGGCAATTTCTTTGAGCAAATATTTCATTAAACAGCTAATCTTGTAAATGTAAATGATGTCAAAGATTATTTTTAATCTGTGAGACAATAGAGAGTGTCACTGAAGAGGCAATAGTCTTAACGTTTTCCATCTTTAACGAGATCTGGCTCCAGGTTTTTTCTCTTTGTGCTCACTAATCCTCTACTGTGAGTGAGACAGCTGACAGAGGAGGAAGACTGAGAGAGGGACGAATTAGGAAATATGAAGGAAGGAGAGCAGAAAGATGAAGGAAAGACATGAGGGACTGCTTTAACATCATTAGAATAAACCCAACCTCATTTTCCGATAGGATAATTACCCATTTTTTCAGGGAGAATATGAACAATTAATAAATACAAACTGAGACAACACTCACAATAATTTAACACTATTACTTGTTCATACTGCACCAAACAAGCAGGAACACGCTCAGTGAGGCTACTTTGGAGTCAGATTCAGTTGTCGCTAGTTCATAAAACGATCAGAGAAATTCCAGATATAAATTAATCTGGTGAGCTTCATGAAAAGAATGTCTTTCATAAATAATAAAGTTAAACATTTATTCATCCATTTTCAAAGCCGCCTAATCTCTTTTGGGATCATGGACGGTTCAATAAAGTACCAAAAAATGTATGTGACCAGAGTAAAACCGTGTTAATTTTTTGTGTGCCACTTGACTGTCTGATGATCTGACCTGGCTCCATTTACTTTTATTGAGAACACGCTTCAACCAGGAAGTCAAAGTCTCATCTGTGCATTTTCAAAATTTCAAAAACAAACACTCCACAAAGATAAAGGAGGCAGGAACATATACTTAATTCCTCTCAAATTTTACATAGGAATTTCTAGAAATAAATAAATAAATAAGTCAAATATCTCTTCAAGAGTCTGTCTCTAGGGTAACTGACATCAACATTCCTATTATCTTTTAGAATACTACTACACTCTTTTCTTTAGACACAAAACTCTGTAAATATGTACTCTCAGCCTTACACGCCAGAACAGCCTTCAGCTGTGGAGTCTTCTGTGTCACAGTGAGACTCTCAGCAAACACAACCTATAATATAATGTGATACGGACTCACAGGTGCAAACACATACACACATAGGCCACTTTATTAGGTACACCTTCCTAGTACCGTGTAAACCTCCTTTTGTCCCTTTAGAACTGCTGTAATCCTTGATGGTATAGATTCAGCAGCTCTTACTAGCTGAGACAATCTCCCGTTCCACCACATCACAAAGGTGCTCTGTTGGGTTGAGATCTGGTGACTGTGGAGGCCATTTGAGTCCAGTGGACTCATGTTCAAGAAACCAGTCTGAGATGATTTCAGCTTTATGACAAGGCGCCTTACCCTGCTGTAAGTAGGCATCAGAAGATGGTACACCGTGGTCATAAAGAGATAGACATGGTCAGTAACAATAGTCAAGTAAGCTGTGCCGTTGTAACCAAGTTCAGTTGGTAATAAGGAGACCAAAGTGTGCCAAGAAAATATCTTCCACACCTTTACCTCCCCACCACCTGAACCATTGATACAGGTCAGGATGGGTCCATGTTTTCTATCGGAATGTCACAACAGAAATGGAGACTCCTCAGACCAGGCAACGTTTTTCCAATCATCTATTGTCTAATTTTGGTGAGTCTGTATGAATTGTAGCCTTGTTCTTAACCGACAGGAGTGGCCCCCGGTGTTTCTCAAGGTTGGACATGTACATTCTTAGATGCTCTTCTGCCAACCTCAGTTGTAACCATTGGTTATTTGTTACTGTTGCCTTTCCATCAGCTAGAACTAGTCTAGACATTCCCCTTTGACCTCTGGTATCAACAAGACATTTCTGCTTACAGATCTGATGCCAACTGAATATTTTCTCCTTTTTGGAACATTTTCTGTAAACTCTAGGGATGGTTGTGGGTGAAAATCTCAGTAGATCAGCAGTTTATGTAATACTTAGACCAGCATGTCAGGCACCAACAACCATTTCACGTTCAAAGTCACTTAAATCACCTGTCTTCACCATTGTGATGCTCTCTTTGAGCTGCAGTAGATCATCTTAACCATATCCACATGCTTAAATGCATTGAATTGCTGCCATGTGATTTGAAGATTAGAAATTTGTGTTAACTAGCAGTTGGACAGCTGGGCCATAATAAGGAGGCCAATAAGTTTAGTTTCCCATTGCAGTTTAGCCACATTTTGTGCATATTATCTGCCCAGCCCAAGAGGGAAGTCTAAAGGAAGAGATGCTGGGACTCTTGAAGGGTATTCCCATCAAATACATTCATATCATGCGCACACTCTGATTCTCTCCACATCTCTTGTGCTCACTCAACCCACCCACAAAGATTCAAGGGTGCATGAAGGACTTGCGCTTCCTTTTCCATCCTCTCAATCCTGTAACTACGCCTCACTCTCTCTGTTCTTTTCTTTCTTTCACCCACTCCATTCTCTGCCTTTCTCATTAGGCGCCCAGTAAATCAGATCACACCTTTCTGCAATAAAGGGCAGTCCATGGGAGATGTAGGTGCAGCGGGAGGAGTGGCGATAGCAGCAGTGGATGATAAATGATCCTGAAATGGGACATGAGAGAGCCTCAAATCACTTGCATGGGAAAAAAGTATGACATGTACACATGTACAGATACAGACAAATACATGTGTGCAGGTCGAGGGAATACACTGTATGCACTGTGCTAAAAACTATCACGGGGGATGAGAGATTAGTTGGACAAATGATTTATAGGTGCTTTTTTTGCCATGTTTTTGCTGATTAATGGGCAGGCGAGTTAGTGGGCAGCACTATGTTGTTCCTGTGGAGAACAAAAATGTGAGTTTTATGTGTTTACATTATTGGGGATTACCATAAAATGGTATTGATGTTAGGAATCTTTTTGTCATATGAAGTGTTTCTTACGATGGACCCTAGGAAGAGTAGCTGTCTGCTAAGCACAGCTAATGGGTAGCCAATAAACAATTAGAAATCTATTTTGCTTAATCAGCATAGAACTCTAAGCTTTTATTTTTCTGTTTTTCAAGACACATTTATTGCTAATTTAAATCCAATTGAAGCTTTTTTGTAGAAATGAAATGCACGGCATGTAGTTTAGCAAACAAACACAAAATAATTAAAAAATAAAACAATTGAACGCTCCTCCATGTTCTTTTTATCTCTCAAATGATTGCAAATTTCATATTAGTAAAAAGCAGAAAACAAACAATAAAAAATGTGGATACTGGAGTACTTAAATTGAAGGTAATATTGCTTTCATATGATGCAACAATGCAATTACACATAAAATGATTACAACTTGTATTCAGACACAGATCTTCTCCAGAGGATTGTGTAAACGTGTGTACTGCTTTCTGTCTTATCCTCATTGGGATATTACAGTTTTTCTATTTATTGCTGCTGCAACAAGAAGCAAAAGCAGTTTGCATATAAATGAGCTAACATCAATTCAACCACATTAGGAAACACAAATATCATTTAATCGTTTTTCTTTTTTTCTGATTGCTGCAACTGCATAAACTAATAATGAAATCACTTAAATACATTGCTGAGGCTGATTTGAATCACAATTGGAGGTGCATGTAAATACAGATATCAGGCTCCACCCTGATTTTGGTGCAAATCTACCATTTTTTGTCATGAAAATTTGTCAAAAGTCAAGAAAAAAATGTAGCAGAGTGAAAGGATAATGACTCTCATCTGCTGATGTAAGTAATTAACTCCTTTAAGGGATAAAAGATAACCTTTATGAATCCCAGCATTTAACAAACCATCATATTCACTTAGGAAAAATCAAACGCAATGATTTAAGGCAAAATCCTGCCACTTCCTGCACCTTTTAAGAAGATCTAAAGCTGAATTTAGAACATCTAAATGTGACTGCAGCTATTTAAAACAGAAGCACAAATATCTTATTTTTTCTTCCTTTGTTTGTCATGTTCATTTTCATCCTTCCTCGAGTATTGATCTTCCGTAGCCGCGTGCTTCCAATCCATTCTTGTCGTTCCTAATAAGGACAGCACTTTACAAGCCTTCTCTGCACCTGAGACCCACTGAGACGACACGTGCAATGACTCGGCAGCAGCAGCTTTTCAGGGTTTATTGATGCCTTCACACAAACACACACACATTCATCAAATCACTGAGCCATGGGATGTTTGGTTAGCTTTTGCCTCAAACAGGCGAGTGGTTACACCAGTGTGAATACCAATCCAAGCCCCTCCCAAAGCGAAGCTCTTCTCTTCTCACAACACACAAATGAATAATACATTTCAGAATTCTTGTAATTGACTCGTTCCATTAGCATACAGAATCTGTCTGCGTGCAGGAGAACACGAAACGACGGAGGCACCATTGTGTCTGTCAGGGTCATCTCTGCACAGGAGGACAGGGAGAACCCTCACCTTCTGATGCTTATTTCATAACACCACGCAAGTTATGAAACGCAACTCCCAGCTGGGTCTGCCCACCTGTTCTCCTCCCTGTCTGAACTCGCGCATTACATGCACACAGCCCACATGACTAAGAATACTAAATCACACAGACATAATCGTTGCCTCTCCGGCTTTTCTAGATTCCTACATGCATAGATAATCACATCTATGCATGTAGGAATCTAGATATTTAGCTTTAGACTAAAGTAAATTTCATTTCAAGATATGAGCAAAGATAAATGGGCAGAAAAGGGCTAAATGTTTTTGTGTTCTTTTACTTTAACAATGAATTCTGTTTTTTTGCTTAAGGCATTTTTTTCTCACTATATTGCAGTCTTCTTTCTTGTTAGTTCAGTTTGTAGTAGATCGGGTCGTGTTTGTGTTAGATCAATAATAAGCTCTTCCAGTGATCCACTTCCAATTAAATCAATACAAAGTTGTGGACACTGCTTTACCGATTGAAGCTTTTTTTTATTTTGATCCTTATTATTTTGATCAGTCCAGCTCATCCTTTATACTGTCTTACATTCCACAGACAACACACATTTAAAACATAAAATGTGTTAAAAAAAAATAATATCAGGAGGAAACCACTTTTTTCAATTTGCTGACCCGTTGACCCTCTGCAGCACCTCCGTGTCAGCAGCAAAACATCCAGAGTACCACACTGTCGCACAGCATGCTGGGATAGACTTCACACGGGTGCAATAAAAGGAAACAACAGTCCTCTGAGATGTAAGTGCTGAGGAATTTAAAAGTGAGGACTCTCCACACTTGCATTGCTGATACGTAGAGGAGCAGTTTCAATCCTCTTTTTCAGGAAGTTGATCATCATCTCATTGGTTTGAGACCCAGCTGAGTCGCTGCCTCACCATTCACACCAGTCCTGTGAGATCTCAGCAGCAGATCTCACAGTGCATGCATGCAGGTATTGTTCCTATTTCTACTCTATTTAATTGCTGAGTTGTTTTTGACAAGTAACTTTTCAACTGTTTTATTGTTCTATTTAAAGGTTAGGAAGTTACAAATTATTTATTTTTCTACCAGTTGTTTTTTATAGTTAATTTTGATGTATTTTTTTTAATCATAGTTACTTGTTTCTTTAGGTTTGTTGACTGTTTTGCATTAACATTTTCACTTTTTTTTAATTTAAGGAAGTTAGTATTTTAATAAACTGTTTTCAATTTAATTGAAAATGTTGTCCTAATTCTGTTTTATTGTTTATCAAGTAATTAAAAAAGCGAAAGTTACAAAAAAATTCAGTCCGATTGAAAACAATTGAGATTTTGCGGTTCATGTCACATCCACCGCATTTACAAAAATTATTGATATATTAATATCTGTGAAATTGACCGACAACGGATCGTATCGGATCGATACCAAAACAATAAGCATCTCTTAGTCCTTCCCTGTTGTATTGAGCAAAACACATCTATACTTTTGTAGTTTTTTTGTTTTTCTTTTTGGTAAAGTTATTAAAATTTTGATTTATCCATCCATTTGTCATATTTACTCAATCGTTTTTGGGGTCATGAGGATGCTGGAGCCTATCCCAGCAGCTGCTTTTATGTGAGGACAGGGTGCACGCTGGATGATTTCTCAGTCCATTACAGGGACACAAAGAGAGAAACAACCACAAACTCTTACTATAATTTACAGTCACCAACTGACCTATGAAGCGTGTTTTTGGACTGTGGAAGGACGTCAGAGTGCCTGAAGAAAACCCAAGCATGCACAGGGAGAACATGCGTACTCCACAGAGAAAGGTCCCAGCTGGAGATTGAACTAGGGTCTATTTTTGCTGTGAGGGTGCTAACCACTACACCACCATGCAGCCATGAATTTAATGCTGATCCATGTATTTAACTTAGCAGGCTTTGCAATAAATATCAGTTTTTTATATAAATTGTTTTAATTGGTTCTTATCACCTTCTAGAGTCAATTTAACTTGAGATTTTACCAGAAAAGTTTCATCTTTTAAAAATCCTTCAGTCAGTGTCTTAGTTCACCAGCTGCCAGCCTTCACACATGCAATTTTTAAAGTCTTAGTCTTTAGAATTTGACCATCATTCATACAAAACTGATGATTTTTCCTTACAATCACACCACGAACACCACTTTGCTTGAGGACATTTTGTCATCAAATCTAAGTGGGGAACAAACACTCCACCTCCTATAAATCTTGTGTTTTATTTTGGCACGTTAACACTGTAAAAGTAAATTGATTTTTTTTTTCTCTTTCACATGGAGGACAAATCAACAAAGCCATAAAGCACACACGTGAGCTCACTCCTTCTTAATGACACAGCACCATCTATTATTCATCTGAGGCAGGTGGGAGGGGCGGGGTTAAGGCGTAGTAGGGGCAGGGCTAAATGGAGAGTGGGTGTGGGGCTCTAAAGGAGGTTGGTGTGCATATGTGTATTTTAGATGAAGATGATGGAAAAAAAAGAGAGGCCACCCCCAATCAGGAGCTCAGACTTTGGTTTTCCCATGAATGGAAAAATGCAGGCGGATGGCGAGATGACAAAGACGGTGAAGGGGCGTGAGGAGCGCAGGCCTCACCAACCCCCCTCCTCACACCATCTCTACATGTTCACACTTCAGATGGGTGGTTTGTGTTATCACACTAATTTCATGATGGAGGCCAAAGACTAATGTTGTATTTCATTAGTTTAATTATATGATTTTCCGTAGATAAACATGTTGGCACAAGTGCAAATTTGGGAGGTTGTACTGCAAAAACAGGAGAGAAAATTGGTTTAGATAATCATGTGTGTGCTCATTAAACATGAGACTCTTTGTAATTACAAAAAATAGATATTTGCTTTAAAGTCCCACTACTATAAAAATTGTGTTTTAACATTTTTTGCACCATTTCCTCATGATAGAGGACATATATACAATAAAATAAAAATGTGTTTCTGAATATTTCATTATTCAAATCGGGATGGATTAGGAGCAGATAAGAACCCACACTTTTAAAAAGCTCCGGTTTATGAGGCAGCAACTGCAATGGGCGGGTCAAAGTTAAAATTTGCTAAAATTCTAAGGCATCCACTTGCAGATGAATAGATCCCTTAACGTCTTCATTCTCCTTATCTGAGCTGCCATCTGGCTTAAAACTGTACGACTGCAAAGCTCCGATATTGCTTGCCATTTTTTTTTCTACGCTAAAGCTAGCTTGGGGTTGTAAGGCGCTATAACCTAGCGGGAGAAACCGTAAATAAAGGAATGCTGGGAAATCAACATGGGTTACTTCCACACCGACAACTCAGAGGTAAACTTCTGGTTAACTCGGGGGGGTGGGCAAACATTTTGACTCTTGGGCCACAAAGAGTTCTAAACACTGGACAGAATGGCCTGATCAGGAGCAAATCCGCGCCATGTTTTAGTAATTCCACCTCTTAAGAGACATAAATAACATGGAATGTGGACAAAAACATGTTTTAATTTTGATTTTAAAAAAAATGTACATTTTTAAAAACAGAATGATTTTAAGTTTTTAATTTCAACACTGTGGTTTTTGTTGTCATCTTAGGGCCAAATGCACAGATAAGTTGATGTCTATCAGGAAAAAAAAATGCAAACTTACAGAAATGCTGCGTTCATGTGGTGTTGGAATGATCGGAAAAATGACTCAGAAAATACACGAGTGTTGAAAAAACAACAAATCTTCCAACAACGCATGAAAGCAGTGTAACTTTCTGCACCTAGACAAAAGGTCAGTTTATTTGTAATGCACCTATATGGGGATACACCAGAAAATGAAACATTAAAAAGGGTTATCAGTGTAATTAATTCCAGTTTGGGTGGCCAGATTAATTAACATGATGGACCACATGTGGCCCCTGAGCCATAGTTTGCCCTCCCTTGAATGAACTCCTGCTGCTCTGCAGGAAATATGTCTTTAAAAAAAATGACAGTTTTTTATTTTGACTAAAAACTGCATAAACACAATTAAAAAACTTCTGGGGACAATTCTACAAGAGATATAAATATAGTACATCCTGTCTGCGTTTGATTTGTGTCGTGAAAAATGAAGCTTGTAAGAGTGCAGAAGACTAAAAAAATACATTAATTAAAGCAATAAACAGACAGAAACATTAATTTAAAGAAATAACAACCAATCGCCAATATAACTGGGGAAACTAGAAAGAGCCAGGAGAGATGATTTGATGTAGAGAAGAGAAAAACACAGGAATACTAGATCCTGAACAGCAAAGGATGATGGGTAACTTCACCTAGTTGTTATCATGAAACTAAACCTAAATTTCTGAGCATTTAAAATTTAACAAAGGATAGCAGCACTATAGAAAAGATTCCACACTACTTGATGTCTGCATCCTGTCTCTCAGTCATCAATTGTTTTTGTATTTTTTCACTTTTTTTCTCCAATAGATTTTAAATCAACAGAGTAATACGGTAAGTTCGCAAAAAAGTTTTTATTTACGACTTTGACTCTCGTAAAGTTACGATACTAAAGTCATAACTGTAAAAATACGATAAAAATTTGTATTTATATGTGTATTTAAAAGTCATAGACTAAATTTATGTTTTTTTGCTTGTAAAGTTGTGTGATTGAAAGTCTTAAATTTATTATCTTAAATCGTATAAATTTAAGGAAAAAGGAAAAAGTCATAAATTTTACAATAAAACAAATAGTAAATTTACTAGAAAAAACATGTACATTTATGACTTTAAATCTTATAGTATTACTTTTTTTTTATTTGGTGGCCCTAATAGTACTCTGTCGTATTACCTGTCAGGGTTAGATGGTTTTTTTTTTCTTATTACCTTTGAAGTAAGCAGTTTCTGTTTTTTCCAGTGTATTTATCAAAAACTGCTAATTTTTCTGCTAAAATGTTTTGGCTTCAGCAATCAAACCCCGTTTCTGACAGTTATAAATTTTAGTCAATAGATTGAAATAAAAATCTACCTTTAAGACTAGAGTTTTTGGTTTTGTTAAAGGAGAAGGACGGAACAGTGAGACAAGCACAAGCTCTTAAAACCTTGAAAATGTTCCAATATGTCTGGAAAAAAACCTCAAGCAGCTAAAGGAATCATCTTTGTGAAACCACAGATACGTATAACTGCACAAACAGCAGAAATCTGCTGACAAATGTTGAGATACTAAATCTGAACACAAATTTTTGCACAGACAAATGATTTAATCTGTTAAGTGTAAAATTGTTATCTATAACAACCAATATGTTTCCCAATGGAGCATATCATGAGTTTATATCAAACCGCCTACGCTCCCATTATTCACACAGTGTAAGTGTAAACACTAACCCCAGGCAAATGGAAATTTTAATGTGTTGCATTTAGGACACAAAAAGAGTCAAAACAGACCTTTTCTTTTCTGCATGAAACAGACAACCCTCTGCAGTGCTGTCACTCACTGATCAGACAGAGAAAACCAGGTTGTTCTTTTTTTCTTGAAGCAAAAAGCAGTGTGGCTCCATTCAAGTAAAAAACACAGCCCACTGCTACGCCCACACAATCCCATCAAGCACGCTCATTCTGTCTGGAATGAACGCCATCTGTAAACAGGATTGGTGTGGCTCTGAAGCAGAGATTGATTGACTCGAGGACGAAGAGGACAGAGGGAAGATGAGGGCATCAGGAGGCAGGATCTCAGGTGAACAGACTGGAACCCCAGGGTGAAATGAAGATGTTACACAGTCAGTGAAGAAACAGTCACAAACTTTGATTTATTTCTTTAGATAAAACATGTTGGTACGAGTGTAAATTTGAGAGGATGTACGATAAAAGAAGAGGGAAGACTGGTTTGGATAATTACGTGTGATTGTCTGGAGTCAAAGAAGAGACGGTCACAAACTGTAACCTGATTTTCTTTCAATAAAACATGTTAGCACAAGTGCTAATTTAAGAAGTTGTAAAACAAGGAATGCATATACTATGCATTCATAAATATTTTTAATAAATATCAGTATGCAAAATTCAATCTTCAAAAATACAAAACTACTACATGATAAAGGAAAAAACCTACCATGCAGCTCAGATTGACTTTTCTTGTTTAGGGTCATGCTCTTATTTGATTAATTTAATTTCCTACCCTGTTAAAAAAAACCCAACTATGATAACCCAGAGAGTCATGGACACATAAACCAAGTTTACTTGTAAACAATCCATATGCAACAACGTGTGCATGACTGGATCCAACGCGGTTTCACAGAAACATCTCCTCCAGACCTGGGAATTCTTGTGATGTACCAATTTTCTCAGCAGGGGAGTTATTTCCGCTGTGATCAACATGCAGGGGGCATCACTGTAACTCCATGCCAACTTCTCAGGCTTTTTTTTCCCCTTTTCTATGAATCAAGAGGGCAGGAGAAATCATCAGTCTTCCTTAAAACTGGGGGTTTAAGGAGGACTGTGGCTTAAAGGGTGGAGACAAGAGGAAGGTGATGAGTAAGAGGATCAGAGGAGCTGAGGAGGAAGAGGAGCTTAACTTTCCATCAGTGCAGCTGTGATCGATACCAGCGTCTGATGGTGCAGCGCTCCATCCTTTACCGTAAATCCCTTCCTATTATGATGGAACTCATACATCACACACGCCCAGGCACATAATAAATGACCTAAAGTGCACGCGTTAAACATACACTGTAAGCTCTGGCACTTATCTACATTAGTTACTTCTGTGCTTTTTGCATGATCATAGTAGGGCAATGAACTGCAGGATCAGCAAAACCTGGCTTCTTTCAACAGTTCTCGAGTCTAACTCTGAATCAAGCGTGAATCTACGAATGCACCGCCCTCGACAACATGTGTTCAAGCAGAAACTTCCAATGAAAAGTCTAGGTAAACACATGTAAATGTGCATTTTGGGCATTTGCATTCTAACGTACATACATAGCTGCATACATTTTCAGGCTCTAAGTAGTTGAAAGTTCAACCGGGTTGAACTTTGACCAATCAGAGACTTGGATTTGGTATCAGTGGATCCTTTTTAATTCAAGGAAGTGCCAACAGCTTGAAAATGGATCATGGAGGACGAATTAATCACTGTTGTTTGTACCTGGCTGGAATTAATGAAATAAAATCTTTTATAAATCGGAATGGAGCTGTGAAAAAAAAAGTATAAAGCAAAATTAATGAGATTGCACCGCTTTAACATTTCGCTCCAAGTGTAAACGGTGAGCACATGCTGGTAAACAGTAGCAAAAGAAAAAGAGGAAGAAGCCCCTCCCTGCTTTTTCAGACAGATGGACACGTTTATATAAGTTTGCAAATGAAACCAGACCAAACAGCATCTTTTTACACATTCAGAAAGAGGATTTATCATTTAACACTCACTGATTGAGTTCCACATCCAGGATGAAGTTCCTCCCAAAAGCATCAACTTGAAAGCTTGCTTGGGCCACATGGTCTGCCTACAAAAACACAGAGAGGAAGTCACTGATCGTGGGATGACCGGGATGGTTTTTAAAGATTATATTCTGTGAAGGTTGGAAACTGTAGGATCTTTTTACACACATTTTTATCAAGAATAAAACATTGAATTCCATAAAGATTGGATTTTAGGGATTTGTCTGTGGCACAGTGAAGAATTTTTGTGTTGTGTTTAATTATCTATATTGAATTTGGATAAAATTACACAAAACAAAAAAAAAAAAATTAAATCCCCTCTCTTATGCTGTCAACAATAACACAAACTATAATTACAGAATATTAATAAAACAAATATATAAATACTTTAAAAAAACATTTATTAGATTCAGTCAGGACATAGTACTTAAAATTTTGAATAGCAAGAAATAGAATAAAAAAATAATAACAGCCTGCCAAAAAACAAACAGAAAAAGGTCATTCTATCACTTGACTGAAAAAAGTCACACATGTCAAATTTATGTTCTGAACCTCTCAGTGTACCTCATTTTCTCAAGGTTTAAGTGAATTAATAACAACTCAAATCCAGTATGATACGATGGATGGTGCTGCGACCTTCTAGTTGAGAAAGATTCAGTGTTGTGCTCATAGTGCACAGGAAACAATGATCCTCTGACCTTCAGAAGGCAAAGGTAACACTTCACTAACCCCAAACAGAAGCATGAGTGAGTTTAAATTTATGGATTTTACAAGATTTTCTTCAGCAATCTGAGCATGAAATTCCTATATTTCCATCTTTTTTTTGTTAGTAGGGATGTAAAAGATATCGAAAAATCTATCGAGCAGTGGGAGTAACAATGTTATCGGTTAAGATAGATAAAATTAAGATAAAATTGATAGAGCAATTGCAGTATCGTTTGAAAACCACTGATATGAACAAGATTATTTTGGTTAAAAGGTATAAAATCAATCAAGATTTAGATAATCGATTTCTGCCAAACTACAGTTTCCCTTTCTGTTTTTACGAACATATGATGCAAAAGACGTCCAATCATAAGCTTCCTTTTTCCAAGTCAATACCTAAATAAATGTATCTGTCAAATGCTAATGTATTATTATTTATAGCTTTAAATACCATATCAAGAAAGATCTAGATTTTTCATTTCGCCAAAAAGTTAGTTGAACCCTTAATATATAGAACTGTGGGCCATGTATAAAGATGCTTATTAAATCATGTATGAGGGAAAGATACACACCCCTATTTGATCGTTTTTGTACAATTTTAGTAAAAACAGACTCAAATCATCTTTTGATCTGTTTTAAAAGCCTTCCCACTTTTAATTATGATTGTGCTGATTTTAGCCAAAATAAAAAAAAAAACTGTGTGGCTTTATAGGATGTAGTTTCTGCAGAGCAGCAGTAAATCATTAGAAATCCCATCATCCATCTGTTTACACTCTCTCCCACTAGCTTACAGCCCCTCACACCCCAAACTGAGATTACTGGTGCAACAAGATGAGCATTATTGGAGCTATCCAGATGTACATTTAGAGTCAGATACCAGCTTAGATGAGGAAAACAAAGACGTCAATATGTATATGTATCCGAATGGAGCAGAGCAGTGAGCTTGTGGCTACTGTTGTAGCTTCTATATCACACCTACAAGATTTTTCAATCACCATTTATCCTCTGCAATAATTCACAATAATTTTAATAAATAAATACCCAAAATGTCATTTTAAGCTGAATGTCTTCCATCTTGAGAACAGTGCAGCAAGAACTTGTCAGAAATACCAAAAACACTACTTTCATCAGAGTGGGTCTTTATGTGATTGATAAACAGGCTGAATAACAAAAGCACGGGAGGGGGGGGCACATATGGCATCCTTGCACACCCCTCAGACTGATGAGGAATCCTAAATATAATTCCTATCGGTCCGGAAGACATGCTGACCTTAACTCAACTCCACCCCCACATCCCCACGGTCAGAAGCGCCCACAAGCTACCTTCATTGTGGATCGGAGGACGCGTAGGAGGAGGGGCGGACGGGTTTCTGTCACTATTTCAGGAAGTGCCCCCTGCTTACCCAAGGATGACCTCCACCCATGCGGTCCCCAGTGACCACACACTCTATTGTCTGTTGGAGCGTGCCTGTGTGTAGTCGATGCATATATGAGCACTTAAGAAGGCGAGTATGAGTGTGTGAGCGTACAAACAGCAATTCCACACTTGTAGTGAAATCTAATCAGGTAAATTAAATATCAGATGGGAAAGGCTCCAGTAACTTTAGTAAATGAAAGCCCGTCCCGTCCTGACAGACCTGGGCCCATCTTAAGACTCTTTCACATTGATTTCTGACTTTAGAGAGCCTCACTTTCCACTCGTGGTTTTCTGACTGTAAGTGCTATCACGGCTCTGTGCGGGCAGAAACTTAAACAGCCATCAAGTGCTCGGAACAACTGCCTTTTCCACCAAAACTACAAGCACGCTCCGCTCGTGTCTGGGACTGAAAATAGGAAAAACAGCACGGGGGCCTATAAATAACTCCCCACGTTTGTCAAACATTTAAAGAACCGTTTGACAGATTTGTTTTTAGGCCGTTAATCTAAAAACAGACGATAAATGATCAAACCGTTTGAAAAGTGACATCATGAAGTTCAACTCTCTGGAGAAGAGACAACTCTGAACATCAAATCAAAGACGCCTTTAACTCCATCCTTACCCACAATGCTTCATTGCATGTACAATCGTTTTATAGCTTTATTGAAACTCTACTGAAGGTTTAAAATAAACTAAAGAAGAACTCGTTTTGACCTTTTGGTAGTGCTCCATCCCAAACATCAATTAATCAATCACTTGTTATATTTTTACTTTTTTGACAATGGAAAGGGAGTGCAGTTAGTTTCTAACAAATGTATTGGGTTTTAATTAATTGAAGAACTTTGTGGTTTAGCTGAAAAGACAAAAAAAAACACTTAAAAATTAGAAAGGGAGGCAAAAAAAATGAAAAATACATCCCAGTAAAATTGGGTCAGCTAATCTAAGAAAAATAGTACTGTTCCAAATGGTTCCTGTTTGCTTATTTACTTATTTCCATCCCAGTCTGAGGCAAGCATGGAGTTAACTGCTCTCTGCAGCTCTCTGTAGTCCTCTCTGGTTTCTGCATAAGCTTTCCTACACTGACCAGCGAATTACAGATTAAAGTCCCACGGTGGGGCCGAACAATGCTGATTCACCCAAGAAACTAGGCAAACTTGCAACTTCACCAAACTGACACAGCAAATACACTAAGTTTCATTTTACTGGCTTTAAAATCTATAAGTTTTCAACACTCAGTGCAGTTTTACAGCAAAGTTTTACTGTATATTTGAGGGTGAAAAGACCCAAACAAAGGTAAATGATTGAACTTACTGATTTTTTAAAAAACTGCAATAAACTAATTTACTCTATAACAGCTTTATGAATGACTTGTTAACCTTGTCTTAAATTGAAGACCTACTCCAATGGAAATCATGATTTTGACATGTTCTTGTAGCATATTTCACATAATGGAGGACAGGTTTAAAATAATTTAAGACTAAAACTGTGTTTCTGAGTACTTCTTTACTCAAATCTTGTTGTATCACGATCAAATGTACACACCTAATTTAAAAAATGGGCTAGTGACGCAGCAACTGCCATGAGTGGGTCAAAGTCTCCCTGCTCTGCTACAATTCTAATGCTTCCACTTCCAGACAAATAGATACATCAAAGCTCTGATATTGCTCACTGTTATTAATTAATTATTATTATTATTTTTTGCTACACTAATTTTAGCTTGGGCTTGCTAGATGCTGTAAACTAACAGGAGAGAGTGTAAACAAAGGGCTGATGGGAAATTAGATGCTAACTTCCTTGCCAACAGCCCCGCCCACAACCCAAAGGCAAATTTTATTAAGCTCCAGAGAAAAAGTCATAATAAAACAACTCAAGGTTTCTGATTTTTAGCTAAAAACTGATCAATATTAAAAGACCACTGGGAACAACATTACAATAGAAGAACAGTTGGGAGTGGGACTTTAAATTGATTTTAAAGAACTCTTTAATTAGATTTGACTAAAAATACCTTTTTTTCTTAAAAAGATGTGTTCTTACATTGTCAAGAGAATGCATTTGTTGTGATGCCAGTGATTGTTCTTGAAAAAGTCAAACAAAATTTGCAGTGCCCCCTGGTGGACACTTATGCAATTACTGCGTCTACAAAACAAATAGGTATAATTGACTTTTTTTGTATTTGTTTTGTCACTTATGTACCAACAAGCATCCCAATGAGAGTTTATATGAATGGATTTGCAAAAATATAATTATGTATAATATTAAAAAAATACTGTTTTTTATGTCAGCAGTTGCTGGGATAGCAAATATGCATGTAAAGCATGCCTATATGCACAACACACGTGATTTTTGTGGTGTGTTTTTATTCATTAAACTCAATCCAAGCTGCCTATGAGATGAGCAGACTGCATTGAAAACAGAAAGCTGCCCTCCTCCATGCGCACGCTCCTGTTTCCATCCTGCCGCGCGCAGTGTACCTGCGGTGATCCGGAGCTGGCCTTGACTCTGGTACTAAGCCCGTGGTGTGGGACCTGCTGGAGGCTGCTCCTGCTGTAGAGCAGGCGGACAGGAACCGTGTCCTCCTTCCCGACGAACCTGCTCGCAGCCCGTAGGTCCTCCGGGCTCAGAGACGCTCCTCCTGCAGGAGACAGAGGAAAACACCGGTCTCAACACTTCATCACGTTCATTGTGAGCCTCGGAGATGTCGATCGCTTCCATTTCTTTTGAAAGCGGTTGCAGACGGGGGGCAATAACATGGTCTGACGGGGCACAAACAGGCCTGTTGATCGGGATTGGACCCTACGTGGGTAACAGTTTACCTTTGCGCCCGTCGGAGCTGCTCTGGTGACCGACGCGCATCAGTCCACAGACATACAAAAGGGAAATCCACCATCGGCGGCGCATCATCAGCACCATCTCCGCTCTCCTCCTCTCCAGATAGAAATTGACCCCCCCAAAAATGCGGTATTCCGAGAGGATGCAGCCGGGCTCCTGCCTTCGCTAGAAAAGGCTACAGATCCTGTGCTTAGCGCAGTCCCGCTGATGGAGGGCCATTGGGGTTGCTTTGGGGTCTGAAGCGCGTCTGAGCGCACCGAGATCCCGCGGATCAGGCGACGGAGAGGGGAGGGAGGAGGAGGGAGAGAAGGGAGGGAGGTGTGGGGACACCTCCTCAAAACACACAAGCGTCCAGCACCTCCCTGCAGAAACACCTAATGCATAAATATGAGCGGAGGAGGGATGGAGAAAAACAGCGGGCCCGACTGTCTGCCGACTGGACCGACGGCACAGCCCGTCCGGCTTGAGTTATGGCTGCTGCAGGAGCGCCATTCCTGCACAGTTCTGCTTGTTTTCATGACTCACTCCATCATCTGCCAGGACCTAAAAGCCCCCACCCCCACCACAAGAAAAATGACATCTAATTAAAGGAAAAATCCAATTAGCGGCGTGGTTTGCTTTGAAATCATTTCACCTTGTAGACCAAATATTTTATATTTCAGCTAAAAAAAATGAATGTTTTGATTTAAAGTTAATTCACCTAATAGTTGTATATAATCCCCCCCAGAAAATGTAATGTTACATTCCAAAATAAGTGATTAGGAATACCTATCAAATGTTAGAATACAATTTTAAATTTCCAAACATGCATGAAAGCTGAATATTGCAAAATATGTGCATAAATAAATAAATAATAGTGCTGTCTTGTTAATTTTGAATGACTCAATAGACTTTTTAAAAGTACTATCATTGGTTATAATTATTTTATTAATATTGTGCATTTTGATGTTTTTGTGCAACTTTTAAAGAATATTATGCTAAATCCAAGTGAAAAATAAATAGTGATTTCTTTAGTTGGGGTTTTTTTCTTTACTCTCTGATGATTTTCTGCTTCATAAATCCATCATTTTATTTTTCTGTCTTAGTCTGTTTATTGTATACGCTTCATTTTGCATGTTTCTTTTGTAACCACGTTTCATGATACATTTTTGCATTTGTGATCATGTTCTGTATTTTGTTTTTCAAATCTTTTTGCAGAGACGTCTGTTATGGTGTTCATTCCCATGACTTCTGGGAGATTACTGCCTCTAACAAATGGATGGGTGGATGGATAGATGTACAGAATGATGGATGGATGGATAGATGGAAGGTTGGATGGAGCTTTAATTGATCCTCCAACAGGTAAATAACTCTGCTACCATGGATCAAAAACAACAGATAACAGATAAATAAAACTAAAATCCAATAAATAAAAACATTAAAGTACTATGACTAACAAAATACAAATGACAAGGTTTTGCTTATTTTCTGCTTTGATGCAGTTTTTACATTTCAAGTATATTATTATGTATGAAATGTCATCCAGTAACAGAAGGAACATGTCGATTATCTACAATAATTACTATCAAATGCTACAAAGAGATGTGCAAAAAAAAGTGTTTTTTCTTTTTTTGTGTGTGTGATTTGCGAGCAAAAAGATCAGAACTACTTAAATTATGCTTTTCACTGCAGGGAAGGCCAAACTAATGCCTCAGAAAACTGGAGGTCATAAAAATTGCACTTTAGAGGCATTATAAAATGTTACCACTAAAGTGGACCAAAACCACATTCAGTCTTTTGGTCTTTTTACATTTTGTAAGCTGGGCCTCTTTAAACCCATCACATCTGTTTATGGAACAGCATGACTGTTAAGGGTTTAAACTTATTAAAAACATATTAACCTGAGCTAAACTAGACAGGATAACGTTTTATTTTATTCTTAAATGTAACTGCTGTAAGGAATATTGATCTAATCTGGATAAAGAATGCACCATTTGTTTTTGTTTTT
Organism: Oryzias melastigma; assembly: GCF_002922805.2. NCBI lineage: Eukaryota > Metazoa > Chordata > Actinopteri > Beloniformes > Adrianichthyidae > Oryzias > Oryzias melastigma. The sequence goes on from NC_050527.1 coordinate 8,655,914, forward strand.
TTGCTCTTTTTAACCAAGCAGAGGCACCACAGAACACAAGACTACCATTTTAAAAAAGTATAAGTGATTTTAATGTACTTTTTATTATTATGAATTAGATTTATTGTCAAATTGATATAAATTATGTCTCTAAAAACAATTACGTGTACAAAATTCTCAATAGCAATTGGAAAAAAATGTAAAATAGCTGCCACACATCTGGTATAAATGAACAAAAACATATCAAAATAAATAATAATTTAACTTGCTTAAAAAAAAGACCAGAAATTACATTCAAGTGACCAAACAGCTGAGCTGCTTCATTCATTTCTATGCGGATTTTCTTTTTTTTTTTTTAAACAAAACAATGAATTTTTACTGTACATTTATGGACGTTTTAGTTTAAAAGATTAATTTAAACACAGCTGTTTTTTCAAAGTTTGGTTAAACAGTTGATGGCTCAGACTGGTTTTTTTCTTGCTCGTCCACAAATCCATGAAACTCCACATCCATGTCCTCACTGGACTGGAAGAGCTCCCTGAGCTTCAGCATGGTGTTGTCATGAAGGTTTCCACCGTGTTTCACACTCACCTCCACTTTCCTTTTTTTGCGTTTATAAGCTCTGACTTTTCTTTTGATTTTGAGAACTGGAGAAGAGCTTGTCGTGGAGAGATTTCCCTCTTCTTTTCCAGTCACTGTCTCTGAAAAAGCGTTCCTCTCCTCACCAACAGACGCCTCCTTGGTGAGATCCTCATGTTCATGAGTCAGATATTTAACACTTCCAGTAGAGGCTTTGCTACATACGTTTGAGCGGTTTACGTCTTTGTGTAGCTCCTCTTCCAAAACGTCAGGCTGGGATGCGGAGGCGGGAACAGACAGCCGACCCTCACCAGCAGAAGGTACAACTTCTGATATAAACGGAGGGGTTTGTTCAGCTTTTTGTGTCAGTATCTGAGTAAGACCTTTGTGTTTGGGTCTGTCTAAATATGTGTGGTGGTTCCGTCTAAAGTGAGATTTTTCACCGAGTCCGGGAGCTGCCAGGACAGAAGACACGCTGCACTTCCGCCTGAAACAAAACAAAAGAGGAAATCAGAAAACATAAAACTAGAAAAAGGTGTAGTTTTATCTTGTCTACTAAAAATATGAAATAAAAAAAGGTAAGCGAATCACCTTTTGACTTTAGTCGGGAACTGGAGGAAATCACAGTGCAGAGCTGAAGCCAGACTGTCCACCACCGAGTACTCATCCGTCTTTGAGAAAGCCTTGTGACAATCCCCCTGCAGATGCTGAGGAGGACATTACTCGCCTAAATAATTGATCACTACAGCTGTCTGCTGAAATGTACGGCTATCTTTGCTGGACGAGAACTTTAAAGCTTCAACATCCTAAATCACGTGTCAAAGTCGAGGCCCGGGGGCCGGATCCGGCCCTCCAGATCACTTTATTTTTTTGTTATCAATGCCCTGGTGTTATCTTGCGCTCATTTCTGACTTATACAGTTTTGACAAAATATGTTTTTATGGAGAGTAAAATATTACTGTAAGTTATTTAGGTTTTAGTTGATTTATTTTGGAATAAAATTCCTGCTTATTTATTATTCATAACTACCAGTATGTTTTTAAGTTTTAAAAATTGGCATTATGCTAGCTTTGTGGACTATTTTGGCATTTACTAAGATCTTTTAAGGCTATTTTGAAGTTTAGTTATTTTTTCAGCTACATGCTAACTGTTTTGGTTAACCTAGGTCTTTTTTTAGGTTAATTTTACATTTAGCTACTATGTTAGCTAGCTATCTGCTACAGCATTTTCAGCTATCAACTTCAGCGTTTTTAGCTACCAGCTTGCAGCATCTTCAGCGGCCAAATTCAGCTTACAGCCTTCACACTAATTTATCCCAGGTAATGCTATATATTTAGTTCTTAATTCTGCTAAAAAGTTAAGTTTTTAAAGTTTTAAAAAGTGTACAATAAACATTTATCCTGTTCGGCCCGCGACCTAAGGTGTGATTTAGATTTTGGGCCCCTGTGCGAGTGAGTTTGACACCCCTGTTCTAAATGGTTCTAAAAGAAGGAATATAGTTCACAGAAAACATGAACAGAGTACAGAAATAACCAAACTGATCAAACAAAATAGCTAAAATATTTAAGCTGAACTGTTTTCATAGCTTGCACATTTAAAAAGAGGAAAAGTCTAATCCACTGTGTCTTTAATTCAGTAAAATTACAATTTGGTGGAATAATTCCTCACTTGCACAACTTGAACTATAGGCAATCTGCTTTTTGAGAACCACAAAAAATGCATATCAAGACAGCAAAGCCTGAGAATGTATTTGTATGAGGTCAAATGGTGTGTAATATAAAGCTTTTTTTTATTATCCTGCTTTAGATTCAAAAAGTAAATATTTTTCAGACCTGCGTGAAAGCTGCACACCTGCAGTCACAGTTTACCCACAATCCTATACAAGCTTCAAATATAAAATTCATGTGGAAAATTCAGCAATAAAATACTAATAAAAATGTCTAAACATGCATCAATGTTCACATATTAACTAGTTTATGAAACTATTTCTATATTAAAAATGAAACATTTGGTTAATTCATTTCCAGTGATTTGCTTTAAATTATAAATGAGTCATGAAATACGCTCAAACATAGTTTATAATTTAAATTCTGAATGTAAAATTATTTTAACGAGTCACTTTAGTGTTAATGCTTTATAATGAGGGTGGACATGTGTGAAAAAAATATTGATTTTGATAAGTTCTATTAAATCCCCAATGAAGTCATTTAGTTCTGATAAGTCAACTTTCCAATTTAAAACATGCTTGATGTCATGCTAATTTAAACCCTTTGATGCTAAAGCCACGTGAAGAGAAGCAGTAAGGTGTTAAAAGTGTTGACTGAAAATAACTAACATCTCATATTCAGACTCATTGATCTTTAATAAGATGGATCACTCACCGCAGACAGCTGGTTATATTTCATCATACAGCACTCGCAAAAGCCGCCTCGTTTCTTGTCTCTGTTCTTCTTTCGGACGTGAATTTTCTCTTCACTGACAGAAGTTTTCACCCCTCTAATCTCAGTCAATTTGGGGGGACAAAAAAAAAATCCAGATTATCAAACGTTTCCCTCCTTCAGAGATGTCTAGTAAAAACTGAAATAGTGTGCAAAATGTGGTGCAGGAATAAAGACGCACCTGTGCGTTCTTTGTTTGGTTTCTGGAGTATCTTTATCCTCAAGACAAAAGGGACTGTAGGGAGGAGCAGTCTTCAGGTTGATCTCTGGCATTTTCGGCATTGTGAGGTAAATTGGACGGTAATGCCTGCCGAAGAATAAAAAGAAGTTTAAACGCATACTTACAAAAGTAATCATCGTCTGGACCGGTACTCACCTGCTTCTATCTTCAACCTTGATAAAAGGTTTACTGATCCGGCCTCCTGAAATAAATAGTACAAGTAAAAGTGTTTAGTCTGTGCAAGATTAAAGATAAAAGAAAACGTAAAGTATTTACCTTTACATTTCCGAAAAGCATGCTTTGTTGCAGTCCCAGCACTGACCTGAAATTTAAATAAAACAGAAAAATCTATGAAAAATGTATTTGAATACAGAGATGAAAGAATTCTAAAACTAATTCAGAAAATAAACTTATAATTTGAGTAATGCATTTCCACACTTACGTGTGATTTGACAGCAGAATCCTCCAAAACTTGGCTGCTGAAAATCTTTTTCTTCTTCCGAACATAAGCAACCACATCTGCAATCACAACAAAAGCACTAGAGCTGTCAAATTAGCATGATTATGAATGAATGAATGAATATTTTTTTATTAATTAATTACAGACAGATTAGCACGTTATTTATTGTTTTAATCTATTTTTTAATCCATTACTGTCATGCTCTCCAATATAAAAAACAAAGGTCAAAGATTGCTCTTGGTGCACGTCGTTAATGTGAAACTTTGTAGTTTTTAACACATAACGCCACAGCTGTTTTTAATGTATGCGATGAATCCTAACGAGGTGTTCGCTATCGTACATGGAGGGTTGATCGCATGCGACGGCAAACGGTGGAATGAGGTTTGTGAACATAGATTATGGTAAGAAGTTTGTGGTCAGAAAGGTGTTCTGAACTATCAGAACGATCTGAATATTTATTCTTGAGCTTTGTTTTTTCTTAATTGTTCGAGATTGGAAAAAAAAAAGTCTGTAAATCTGTTTTACAAGCAAAACTTAATGAAGCCACATTTTTAGTTACAATTTGATCTTTTACTGCACCACAATGTCAGGGTAAAAATAGCTTAATTCGATTAATTAATTACACAACAGCACTAAAGAAAAATGTTAAGTAATAGAAAATATAGGCTGGCATATAAAAACTACAACACAGAAAAGAGAAAGAAAAACTACAAAAAATAAATGATAAATCATTAAAATAATCAGTTTTGTTGCTCAACCCACCATCAATGTAGAGAATTTTAACACCCCACTCCAGAGCATTTGACAGTATCCTATCAATTTGCAGCTTCCCCTAAAACACAAAAAGTTGAACTAAACAAAATGAGCATAAAGCAACACTTTTGGTCAAAATATCCTTCATTGGGGTCAAACAAACCTGTTCCTTCACCACTCGTTCCACCAAAGACTTTCCTCTACTTGTGGCAAGCTGGAAAAGGAACAAAACACAAACAAACCTTCAGCATAAAACGTTGTTTAAACCCAAGTACAAAAAGATGTCGAGGACTTGAACTGACTGTGTCTGCTTGTCCTTGGGACCGCGTCTTGTGTCTGTGGTTAGCATGATTTTGTGGCTTTGAGGGAGGATGTAGGGAGGTCTGCCCTGAGTCCGGGCTCGGGACCGGACAGTCGCTTTTGAAGCTATTCACATACTTCGCCTCGCGTTTATTGGAAACCAAGTACTTAATTTCCTTACTGAAGAATTTCTCAACAGTCTGGAAAAAAAGGATCAATGATGTAATAGAGGCCAAGTGCAGTTTAAAGCATATTTACAGTATATATATTAGAGTAACAAAATACAGTATTCAACTAGAAAATAGATAAATGGGGCAAAAACTAAGCATGTACTAAGCATAATGTTTTAAACTTGTAAAAATGTTAAAGAAGTTTTTTTAAACTATAAAATTAGCAGACACTGGTAAAAACAGAAATTAAGAATGTCCAAAAATAGAAATAAAAAAGACGTGATTAAGGTTCTGCCTTACCCCTCCCAGTTCCTTGATTTCCCTCTCCAGGGTTTCTGCGGTTCTGTTTGACGGTAAGTCGAGATAAAACACTTTACCAGCAAAAGGACTGACTTGTACTTGAAACGAGGATGTTTGTTTGGTTAGGGTGCCTGACTTCTTTTCTGCTGAATTTACACATTTTTCTAAAGAGATGACAACAACACAGAAAAAAAGAAAGTAAAATAGAGATTAGTGATATAAAGGGGTTCAGAATGTCCAAATAAGTGATTAAATGTTGGAAATCCAGAAGTGACTGTCGGTCATACACCAATAGGCAGGTTGTTTTATGGGTGATGCTGATCAGAAACAGTAGAAAAATACAAAGTGTGATGAAAGTGATGAAATACTTAGAAATGCAGGAACAAAAGTACTGATTTTAGCAACTAATATATTACATATTTTATTCTAAGATTCCAACATTGAATAGTTTGCAAATCAATAATAGTAGTCCTGTATGTTTAATGCTTAATTTCTGTGAAAGTAAAAGCCTAAATGAGAGGATAGAAGCAGAAGAGAACATCTGCAGTAAACAAGAGTCACTTTCTTTTAGATTTTGTATTTTTAGGTGGAAGGCTCAACTTTCTGATTTTATTTAGTCTTGATACCAAAGTAAAAAGTGAAAGTCTGACTGTAACTGATAAAAACAAATGATTTAATTATAGATTTTGTGTGTATTTCAGTAATATTAACTGAACTGTTGCTAAGTATGCCTAAAAACAATATGGAAAAAAAAAGAAAGAAAGAAAAACAGACAATCAAAAATATATACCGGTAATTGAAATTTGTCAACATAAAATACTCAGTTAATAAGCTAAAGGGATTAGTGGATTATTATTATTTATTTAAGGATTTTGAACATTTAAGATTTGACCAAATATATATTTTTTGTTTTGAAAATAATAAAGTTAGTCGGGAGTTTACTTTTAAGAGCCTAACCTGAACAAGGAAACGTTTTGTAAAGGCTTATTAACCCCTACATGCACCAGAAAACACTGAAGCAGCTCATCGTTCGTAAACACAACAATAAATTGGGTTTGTACCTTGCCAGCTGGATCCTGAAAGCTTCTTAGATCCCTTTGGTTTCATTTTATTTCCGCTAAAAGGTTAAATACATATTATATTGTTTTGTCCTTTCCATTACATTATTATTATCTGTGAATAAAAAAAATGGTATATTCAAATATTTTCAACGAAAAACAGTCGAGAGAAATGTACATTTCTATTAAAAAAAAATTAAAAAAGAAGGCTGGTTGGCTGATTTATTCGATGATATTCTCACAAACTTACGTCTTTTTCTTGGAGAATTTTATACGAGCTCTTCCTGTTAGACTACAAGCAGTATTTCTTCAACTACTGTAAACAAGGGAAAGTTGATTTGGCATGTTTGTCAGCCGACAGCATCATTCTACCACCGCTTGTTTGCTTTGTTTTTTAAACTTTCCAAGCAGCCGTTAAAACTTTAAAGTCGCCATTTCTTCCACAACTCCGTTCCCGCTTTAAATCCGGTGTCAAAGCATGGGATGCCATGTTTGACACTTTCCATCTTTTCAGTCAAATTCACGTCTGTGAAAATCGGAACAATCTCAGTATATTTAAATAATATTTTAAAATAATTAGAAACCTATTGTTTTTGCTTAGTTTAAAACTTTGATATCAATTTCTTGAGTCTACTTTTAAATCACAAGATGTTGCTTTATGCGGAAAGACCACACAACTGGCAACTTCAAAATAAAGTAAATGCATTCCCAGGTTTAAACGGGATGTTTCCATTAATCTTTTTTATAAAGGTGTCCAGCAAATATTAATACAAACCAACGTAAAATATAAATTTAATATTAATATACATTTTACATACCTAAAATATATTTTGAATTAGCATTCAATTTTAGGTTCAACAATAAAAAGTAGAACGAATCTGCTGAAGCAGAACAACTACACTATGACATCAGTTATGTGTGTGTTGTAAACAGGTTAGTTTGGGGTTGGATCCCAAGTAACCAACACGTGTTTGACCAATGCCTTCCTAACAAAGCCTTCCGGGCTGGAGTTATGAGGTAATTACGGTTATAAAATGAGGGGGAACAAAAATGTGAGGAATGATCGTCTCATATTTTGATGCTAGCATACGTTAGCATGTTGAAAGTTATCTAAGCTAATGAAGGTTATCAAATATTTGTCTGCGTGTGACAATACATTTGATATGATACTAGTATAGCATCTATGATTTGATCATTTTTTACCAATATTTTTTTGGTTTTAAAATAACTTAAATTCTTCTCTTTTCTTTGAGAAGACAAAATGAGTGGACAGAGTTCTCCACCTGTCAGTGATGGAATTACTCCCCTCCAGCAGATGGTGGCGTCTGGCTCTGGAGCCATCCTGACCTCTCTGTTCGGTAAGATATTGGGGATAAAACCTATAAGCATTTTTAAATAAATTGAAAATTCGTTCACTGCTATTATAATTAAATTAGTGTTATATTGGTGTAACTGTGTTTTATTTTACAATTTATCATTCCATCAAAGTCAACCTCTGTCATTTGGCTGCATAAGGAAGACCTCAAATGACCCCAAAGGTTATGAACAGAATTAGTGACCAACTCATCGAAAATTAACCCAACCAGAACCCATGAACAACATGAGTAAAGTCCCAAATACTTGGAGTCCTTCCCTCCCTCTTGATGTGGTAATTTCTTCTTTAAAAAAAAAAAAACCTCAATATTTGTACTTGTTGTCATTATTTCTAGATTTTTGCAATTGTTTGAAAGAGCTTTATTTTTCTTTTTGAGCACAACTGTGAATTGGTATCATTAAAGTCTGCTATAATTTTGTTTCTGTTTGCATCCTAGATTTTTCTAAGTTCTTATTCAGCTTCTAAGACTAGATCTGATGATGCTCCTCTTTATGTTTTATATTAAAATTATTTCTCTCATCACTTTGTTCAACCCTTTGCTTCAGATATGAAAGCTCCTTGGCAAGAGCTGAGTGTTGCTCTTTTGCAGCCTCGCAGTTCTGTTTTCTTTCCTGCACATTTCTTTAAAGGCTGCCAAATCAATAGATCTTTCATAATTTATTCTTTTTTTCTGTTTGTGTCTTTCTTTGGCTTTGATATATTCAGTCTCCATTTGAAGAAAGTGTCCAAGTGTGCTTTCAAGAACATGTTTTGCACACACATACAGAGTCGTGGCGATTTAAAAAAAAATGTTTTTGTTGTCTGTCTTGTTTTCTCTTCACCGATTGGCTGCGTGAACTGGTACGATCAAGAATTTTTTTTTAGGTGTATCATTAAAAAAATTTAGTCACATATGTGACCAAATCGGTCCCACTCTAGATTCTTGGGTGTCATTATTTAACTTTTAATTTGAGATTGCATTAATAATCCAACAGTATAAAGGGTTAAAAAAAAGCCTAAAATGTTAACTTTTGGTTGTAAAAGTGTTTCATTAACTGAAGTTCATGTCAAACTGTTTCTGTTTTCAGTGACTCCTTTGGATGTTGTGAAAATCCGGCTGCAAGCACAGAACAGCCCTTTCCCCAAAGGTACAAAAGCATTCAAAGTTGTATAGTTTTACACACAACATGCTAAATGCTTCTTCACATTTCAGGCAAATGTTTTGTTTACTGCAATGGACTGATGGACCACATATGTGTGTGTGAAAATGGCAATTCCAAGGCCTGGTACAAAGCTCCAGGGGAGTTCAGCGGGACTGTGGTAAGATTTCATTTGACTTCATCCTTTTTATTACAGTTCATAAATAACTTATTAAGTTTGCTATTATTGGTTGCTTATTAAATAAATAAATACAAATTACAATTTTCCTTATCTTCTGCAGGACGCTTTCATCAAGATCGTACGCCGTGAGGGAATTCGGTCACTCTGGAGTGGACTCCCTCCAACACTGTGAGAGAGCCACATATTCTATTGAAATAATATTTTTTTTTTTTCCTCAATGTTTGGATTTCTGTGGGATTTTTGTTTGTTCTGTCGTCAGCGTGATGGCGGTTCCTGCCACAGTGATCTATTTCACGTGTTATGACCAGCTGTGTGCGGCGCTGAGGCTCAGGATGGGCGAGTACGCTCAGGAGGCTCCTCTCCTGGCAGGAGCTACTGCTAGAGGTAAAGCACACCCTGCTCCTCTGAAGGTTTTTAATTCAACAAAAGATCAGATAAAGCTGACCTTTAGTTTAGTTATAAAGTAACAGTTTTTTAATATTGGTCTGGCATTAATTTCCTGGGGGAGCTCACCTTCTTTTTGCCCTTAAACCCTGACTTTGTGGAGTTTAATCAAATTTCATCAAGAAAAAAATGTTAATATCCGTCTTTAAGCATTAATTTCTAACTATTATTTATCATTTTATTTAATTTTTCAGCTGATTAGTCACATAAGATAACAGGATTTTTATTTTGTTTTTTAAAGTACCATATTTCTATACATTTTTTGATTTATTTGAAAGCCTGTAAAGCATTATATAAATATGTGTCTAACACCTCGTCTCCTTTTCAGTGGGGTCTGCAACGATGATCAGCCCCCTGGAGCTCATTCGCACCAAGCTGCAGTCCCAGAGACAGTCGTACAGAGAGCTCAGCGCCTGCATCCGCTCAGCGATGGAGACGGAGGGCTGGCTGTCTCTGTGGAGGGGCTTGGGCCCCACTCTGCTCCGGGATGTGCCCTTCTCAGCCATGTACTGGTACAACTACGAGAGGGGCAAGAGCTTTCTGACTGAGTGGTATAAAACTGGGGAGGCCACTCTCACCATCACGTTCATGGCCGGGGCGGCGTCGGGTTCTGTGAGTCCTTCCCTGTCATCAGGGCGTTCACTTTGTACGCTAAAGTTATTGATTAGCCTGCAGGCACAAAATAATGGATTGTGTTTCAATAAGTGATCAAAGTTTCCCGTTTCTTTCAGGTTGCTTCCATTGTCACCTTACCTTTTGATGTGGTGAAAACAAGACGGCAGGTGGAGCTCGGGGAGCTTCAAGCAAAAAACTGTAAGCGTCTCATTACTTATTTATTGAATTATTGTGTTTTGTGAGGATTGCAAGATTTTCACAACACTGAAGTCTTTTATAAACTAGGTTTTTGAGGTTTCTTCTCTCCTGTGACAGTCAGGGTGAAACTTTGACTTTGTGTTACAGATAAGGGATTTATTTGTGTACTTTTCCTTGATTTGAAGGTCAGACCACTTTAAACACACAACATTGGTTCAGTAAATGTCATCCTTTTAACTAAATGCCTGAAAGAAGGCATTTGGGATGGGAAAGCAGACTTTAGATGACACGACTTTGACTGGAGTCACATGTGAGTGATGGGTGACTTCAGACTCTTATGGAGAGAAAATAGACTCTCTCCGATTTGTGGGTGCATAATTCTTGATTTAAAACTCATAATACATTTTGTGCATAAGTAAAAAAAAAATACAAAATAAAAAAAAATACAATTTACACATGCACAAATTAAAATTACAACAGCTTGAAACCAATTACACATGCAAATCTTTAAAAATGATGCACAAATCACCTCTTACGCACACACAAAACATCAGTTACGCCCGAATCTGTCGTGAGACTTACCTCACGTCTCACTGATTCGTCCGTGAATGATGCGTTTAAATACTACTAGAATGCTCGGTCATTAGAGTTTTCTTATCAGCTGTTTTGAACTTGGATTGTGAAATTTATTGGGTATAAATTGACAATTTTCCACTTTCATAAACAGATATTCCAGATAATTAATATAAAAAAGTCTAAATAAGCGTTTTAAAAACAGTTATCCTTTTTAAAATGAAAATATATCCCAAAAAAGGACAGTTTTGTTTTTATTTTGGCTAAAAACTGCATAATCATGATTAAAAGACCCCTAGGAACATTTTTACAATAGATTAAAGTACGATTGGAGTGGGACTTAAAGTGCAACTCAAGTCCGAGTCTCCAGTCCAAGTCCCTCTAGTAACAGTAATTTTAGTGCACATTATATATAATTCTTTAGTATTTTTTTTACACTCAATCCCTCTTAAAGTTTATTGAGGTTTGACTTTGTTTTTATGCATTCTAAACAGTATTGCTGTGATCAAAATCTTTAAAAAATGTCCAACCTTTAAAGTTTAAATCTATTTTTCTCCACGACCAAATACAGTGAAAACTCACTTGAAGTTGATTGGTGTCCTTGTCCTTCCAGTGTCCTGCAAAACATCCGCCTCCACCTTCTGCGTGATGTGCAGGATCGTGGCAGAGGACGGCTTTCGTGGCCTGTTTGCAGGTTCGTCTTCATTTTAACAGATCACAGCTGTGTCTAATGCTTCAATGTGAATAACACCCCCGTATGCTCCGCCTCCCTGCCAGGTTTGATCCCCAGGCTAATCAAAGTGGCCCCCGCCTGTGCCATCATGATCAGCTCGTACGAGTTTGGAAAGACTTTTTTCCGTACACACAACCAGGAAAGAACGCTGCACAGAAGTAACACATGATGGCTCTTATTGTTGAGAATCACTTTATCCAGTCATTTAACATAGTATTTATAAATTAAGTCAAAATTTATTCATGTCTAACGTGAAATATTCTGTACGCACAACTGATCAAAGATTATGCTTCCGTTAAAAAACTTCTGATTTTGGCCAGCAGATGGCAGCAAACATTTTTGGCCTGCATCGGATGGCTGCTCCTCTGATCACATGCACTGTGCCAAAATATAAGTGATAGATGCAATACTTTGTTTCCTTTTGTCAGTATGTTGCCTCAGCTCAGAGTCAGCAGTGTTTCAAAACATAATATGCAATAAAAGTTGAATTGATTGATTAAATAGAGAGGAGTTCAGACGGATGGATGTTTTGACTCCGCCTAAATCTGATCATTTCTTTGTTGTTTCATTTTCAAGCTTTTCCACTGCTTCTGTTCATCAGCCAATCAAATGGCAGAAACTCTCAATGTCAAACCAAGTAAAGTTTATTTAAAATAAAGCTTTAAAAGAACATTAAAGATCAGAGAAAACATCTGTGTCTGTGCAAACTGAGACTGCTGTGTGTGTCACCACAAACTGATCGGAATGATAACTTATTGCAGAGTCTTAGAATAAACAGATTTTAGGTAAAAATCATTTGAGCGAAATACTGCATTTTTTTTTAAATTAACAGAACAGTGAGCAGAATTTTACCTGAGAACCAAAACAAGCAAAAACAGAATAAATAACACTGATGAAAGTTTCTGAATCCAGAACATCATGTTTTCGGTGTGATTGCTGGAACAGTTTTTAAAGGTTTTTAAAAAAATAAAATGAAACACTAGAGTTTTCCTCTTTTCAGGTTCAAGACGGGACGTCGTTTGAAATAACTTACACACATGATGATGACGTTACATTTAAAATTTCCCCATTGTTTTATCTCCGTTGCACTCTAGTAAAACATTATTTGGTCAAAAACATGCTACACTAAATTCCCAGCTGGGATACATCCTTAATCCCGGAGAACAAGAAAAAAAAATCTGAGCTTTTCAAGTTAATTTGACAATATTTTTGTTCATTCTGGGTAGAAGCAATTAACCAAAAAATGCAAAAATTAAAAAATAGAATTAACAAATACATAAAAAAAGTTACCCACGTGGTTTAAACAGAAAAGGGGAAACAGGCATTGCAGACATGGATAAAGTCCCTGCTGAGGAGCAGCTTGTAGCATTTTCCTTCCTTACGAAGGAGTGATGTCTGGAGTGCTGATCTCTGTCGCAGGGCTGGCCAAACACTCGTTAGACTTCAAGCTGGCCAGAGACTTGTAGCTGGTGACTGAAGTTAGGGAGCCACACAGGCCTCTCAGGGATGGCGTTTCCTCCTTACCTGAAAGACACGATACATTCTGATAAGATCCAGGTCACTGGCGGAGGCCTTGCTGTGTAATTCTGTTTCAGACATGCCTTGATGCAGCCACTGTGCGCTGGCTGACCTGGCCTCCAGAGCCAGAGTGTGAGACGGTCTGAGAGAAGGCTGAGAGAGGCTCATGCCAGCAGACAGCTGCTCTAGAGTCTGGAAGCTATTCCTGCACGGAGGACAGTTATTTACAGAATCGATTTACTGACAAAAAATATATAGATAGCATGTGTTTAGATGGCTATAAATAGCATATTTTGAAATAAAACACCTTCCAATTTTCGTTCAATACTTATTTAGTGAAGTGTTGGCAATCCTCAACCGAGAATATTCTTAATATGCTATGCATGAATACATCAAACCAAGATAAATGAAAATCCAAATTATTCCAGATTGTTCCCAAAAAATCCAATTACCTGTAGTACTTTAAATCTGGCCAATATAAGTACCTAAAGAATTTTAAATATAATTCCTCATATTTATTGCCTCTGTGAATCCAGAACTTCTTACTGTCTGGATTGTTTCCTGTAACGTTTACGACTGACAACAATTACGAAACCTAAAAAAATATCAGAAAAAAAAGATGAAAATGTCATACTTTTGTCAATTTTTTGTCTAGAAAATTGTGTTTATTTTTGGACAATAAAAATAACCAAACAGATTTTATTCAGTTTTTATGCTCCAAATGAGACCTTTAGGCACATGCAAAAGTACAATTCATCCAAAATAAAACATATTTCTGACTATCTGTGTAATATTCTAGTAGTATAATAGATAATAAAAGATATTTAACACATTTCAGGTGTAAATTTGGTCAGAAATTAAACACAAAAGAGGAAATAATAGATATGTGAGTGGACCTTATATGATTACAACTGATAGAAAAAATAATGCAGGTTGAGTAGAAAACATGTATTTTTTACTAAAATTATTTCCACATAACATGCTTAAGTTAATGAAGCAATTGGCTAATTGATTGAAGTTTGCAGCTTTAACCAAACCAAGTGTCCTGCTTTGACAGATGAACTCACGTACTCTTCCCACTGTCCTGGACTCTTTTTGTACAGCAGCGTATCCAAGGCAACAGCATTGGTATCCAAGGCATCAGGAGATGGCCACTGATTGGTTAGATGGGTGGTTAACTCTTGTCTGGACCTCAAGTCGTGGTTCTTTAGCACAGTCCTGAAAACACAAAGCAGTTCTAA
>NC_050527.1:8671226-8677891 GCF_002922805.2 Oryzias melastigma
CTTTAAAACCCACAACGGTTATGTTTATTTTGGACAATAAAAATAACCAAACAGATTTTATTCAGTTTTTATGCTCCAAATGGGACCTTTAGGCACATGAAAAAGTACAATTCATCCAAAATAAAACATATTTCTGACTATCTGTGTAATATTCTAGTAGAATAATAAATAATAAAAGATATTTAACACATTTCAGGTGTAAATTTGGTCAGAAATTAAACACAAAAGAGGAAATAATAGATATGTGAGTGGACCTTATATGATTACAACTGATAGAAAAAATAATGCAGGTTGAGTAGAAAACATGTATTTTTTACTAAAATTATTTCCACATAACATGCTTAAGTTAATGAAGCAATTGGCTAATTGATTGAAGTTTGCAGCTTTAACCAAACCAAGTGTCCTGCTTTGACAGATGAACTCACGTACTCTTCCCACTGTCCTGGACTCTTTTTGTACAGCAGCGTATCCAAGGCAACAGCATTGGTATCCAAGGCATCAGGAGATGGCCACTGATTGGTTAGATGGGTGGTTAACTCTTGTCTGGACCTCAAGTCGTGGTTCTTTAGCACAGTCCTGACAACACAAAGCAGTTCTAAAGTTACATTTACTGACAAATAAAAAAAGAGAATCCTGCAAGTTTCTGCATATTCCTTTAAAATGATAGTACCCAGTTGTATCATTTAGATCAGTGCTTTTCAGCCAATGAGAGACGAGCAGGTACGCTGTGGGGAATTATTTAATTCCCCTGATTGGTCTGAAAAACATCCATCAGCTCTGCTCTTCCAAACAGAACCAGGTTCAGGTAGAAATATGAAAGATCATAAAATACTTTTTTTCAAAACACTTTGATAAGAAGGATTGAATATTGTTGTTGCAAATAAAAGAGGATTTTTTTTTACAGTTTAGATTGGTCTTGGGATTTTTATTAGGGAACAATTGTGACTTGGATCCAAAAAGGTTGAAAAACAGGAGGATCTACAATTCATGATCTCACTGCAAAGATGATGCAATTACGTTATTTTATTGATTTTTTTTCTTGACTTAATTTTGGTCGTTAGCCAGGTAAGTACTAATGCAGGTTTTACATGAGAATGTGCATCACTATAGGAAAATGCTCACTAAACCTGCCTGGCTCTTATGTGATAGTTGGTCATTGAGGTTTTTCTTGTTTTCTTTTTTCAACAAGAGGACAAGATGGCGGCTGAAAATCATAAGCCGGAGATGGAAAATCCAGAAGTTTTCAGAGTTGTAGCCATTTTTATTAAAACTTAAACTTATTAGCTTAAAATGTGTCAAAAAATAATAATTTCAAAAAAGATATTAACTAAAGTGTTAGATTTGTAAAACTGTTAAGACTTTTACATTAGAGTTCAAGCTCCAGACCAGTGTCGACGTTTAACCGCAGTTAACTTCAATCCTTTACCCAATCAACGGGAATCTGCTTATTCTATCGCGGAGAAAAGCGGTTTTGTGCCAGAATATAACACTTTAGATAAGTAATGTGTTGCATATCGGTTAAAAAAAGACGCCTTAAAGTGTTGCTTCCCAGCGCAAAACCGCTTTTCTCTGCCGATCAGCTAACTCACGTTGATCGTTTAAGGAGTTACAGAATGTCAGAGAGTATTGTAGTTTTTGACAGAGACACCTCAAGTGTTGAAAGCTTTAAATGCAAAAAAAGTGTAACTGTCAGGGTCGCCTCTTATTTTAGTGTTTTTCGACCAAAAACAAGAATATTTTTCAACCGAAATGTGCGGCTTGCATTTAGGCAGCAGTTATATTTGTGAATTTCCAATGAATGCATGAATAACCATGAAGTCTGCAGTTCTTTTGCTTCATTTTGTCACATTTCTTGATTAAAATCGAGGTGTCAACAAACCTAAATCTAAAGTATTTGGTGATTAAACGGTTAACACTATAAGTGAATTTAGGCTGCAAACATTTTTTTGTATTTATTGAGAGATCAAACTAAATACATGTTAAGGGGCTGATCCAGAGAAAAGGTTTCACATAGATTAGATCATTGATGGAAAAACAACTCTGACTCAGATGTTCTTGTTGGCTCTAAGCATCATCGATTGCAGCTAATTCAAGAACACACACAGATCTCCCACCTCTGCAGTGTTTCTAGCAGCGTGTCTAACAGGATACATACACAGTGAGAGCTGATGGCAGAATCAGCACAAACCCGACCAGAGAGGAGACTCACAGTTGGTCCTGCAGCTCCAGTATGATGAACTCCAGCTGTTCCTTCTCCAGCGTGTGTGAGAGATGCGTGTCTGTCAGGCCCTGCTGGAGTGTCTTGTTGTGAGACACGGCCTCCGACAGCTGGGCTTCCCGTAAACGGACCAGATCTTCCAGGTAGTCCTACGGAAAAACACATACATGCACAGACGCTCCAATGTCCAAGTAAATTTAATTTTTTTCTTCTATTATTATTCGATAAAAGGAAAATCCTGAGCTGCAAACTCAAACATGAAGAAAAAATGAAAAGGGGACGGAAAGAAGACAAATAAATCAATCAGTAAAAGAGAAAAACATTCTGCTAATTCAGGACACAAGGAGAGAAAATTGTGGAAAAATCAAAAATGTACAATTCCAAACATCAACCAGGAGTGTAGAATGAACATAATACCTCAGGTATGACTCGTTTTTACTTATACTAGATAGATTTGTAGACATACTTATTCTATTTTAATGTAGTTTTAAAAATGTCATATTGTTGTGGTGTTTTTAATTTCTGTGCTGAATTTATTCCATTTATTTACTTCATATACTGATACACATCACTAATTCAAAAGTATTCTGTGTTTTGGTTTGATAAATATGTTGTGCCCTATCAGATTACTTTTTCTTTTTATGTATCTTTTCATTAAATTAGGAGGAAGGCATTTCATTTTAATGCTATAAATACATTTTAAAATATTTCAGTTAACAAGGTCATAACATTTTAATCATTCTAATTTTATAAATAATGGATTAGACGGATCTCTATAATTACTTTTTGTGGTAAACATTTTTTTTTGGTGAATCTGGCACAAAAGCTCAGTAAAGAAGGAACAAATTAATTCTTTTGAGATGCAGGTTCAGTTTTTCCTTTGCCCTGGCATTTCACGATCCACTCTCATCATCCTCACGCAGACACAACAAAATGCCACGCTGACATTGAAAAGGCCAGTGTGTCACACACTGCTGGAAGTAACTCATAACAAACTCATTAAGGTAATTTTTTTATTTTAGGTCTCAGGTTCTTTATCAGGTCTATTTTTTGCCAACTTTTTTTTATTTTTATGGTCTAAAAACTGACAAAGATACTGAAAATACTTGGTCTACCAAATATATTTTGCCATATATAAACAATACAATCATGAATCATAATTATGCCCTTAATTAAAATACAAAATGAATTTGTCACTTTAAATAACATTCTATTTCAGTAGCTTTTATGAAAAAAAGTAACTTACAAAGAACCCTGCAAAGCCTTGCAAATCTGAGATAATAGGTAAGAGATTCCTTGATAAATAACAATAAAAAAGGATCTGCTCAACACTAGCCTCAAACAAACCTTCTGCTCCAGAGCCATGCGGTACTTCTGCTCAAAGCGCTTGCACTTGCTGACCAAGTTGCTCTGCTCGGTGAAGATGGACGCCGCCGTCGCCGTTTTGTCAGGGGTGCTGCTTTCACTGCCGCTGCTACCCAGAGTCCTCATCTCCTCCTCATCGCTGCTGATGCTGTCTGCCCTGCACAGGCAGCCACGGCGTGTTACATGCTAGTGAGCGTCATGTGACAGCTATAATACAGTAAATATTCTTTCCAAGTAGGAAAAAATTGAAATGATCTTACAGTGTAAATTTGCCTGTGTACATTACAGTTTGCTAAAGAAATGTGGTGATTTTTTTTAAAGAAGGACCTCTCAAATTATACATGTTTAAGGTTTAAAACATTTCAGAAAATTATGTCTCACGTCTGCAGTAACTAGCTGCATCTTTAACATTTCTGTAAATGTTTCACACATTTTTCCAAAAACATTTCACATGTTTTTGAAACTGTTGCCGATGGGAATCCACATACTTCTGTCTGAACTTCAGGTATGGCGTGTAGTCGATCACGGCGGGGCAGCAGCCGTCTAGACCCTCCCCTTTCAGACAGAAGCTGAAACCAAACAACAGAAAAAGTTTCAAACGAAGCAATCAAAGATATAGATGTTTAAACATGAAACGTCCCCTTTGTGTCATGCTCAGTTCTTACTGTAGTGAAAACATTAATTACATAAAAAAGAAAGATCAAAACACATTTATCAAAGACCTGTTTTGATTTAATTAAAATAAAAAGCGTAAGAAAAATCCTAATACATTTAACACAACCAGAAATGATAGTATTAACACATAAAATCAGGCAGCCATGCATTCTAAGGCACAGATCAAGAGATGTTAAATTAAAGTTTTTCTCTGCATCAAAACAGGCTTCGAGAAATAAAAAATCTATTTAGCTAAACGGAAAAATAAGTAAAAGGAAACCACTTTATGTAAAGGAGATCAATAATTAATTAATTAAGCTCCAATTAAAGCCAAATAAATACAAACTACTGAAAACAAGAAGCTGATTTTATTGTCAAATAAAAAATCTAGTGGACTTCATTTGTTTAACTCTTTAATTTAATTCTTTGAAGTTAAACTTAGTCAAACTGTCTACATTTGAGCTTGTTTTCATTAAACACAGATAGAGTAGCAGCTCTGCTGACGCCTGCATGCAGGAACAGCAGGAAAGAAGACATCAATGATCTGAAACAGCAGATAGTGAGCAGGACCTGAAATCGATGGTGTTGAGCCCAATCAGAGTGTCTGCCAACAGCCCGGCCTCCTCTCCCAGCATGATGGCTCCCTCCTCATAAAACCTCCTGCGAGACACACATTAGCTGCATTAACTCCGGGCTGCAGCAGTGATCACTGGTCTGACAGAGATTATGTGGTTTTAGAGGAACTATAAATGGGCTGCATGGGGCTCTTTGTTTACATAAATGTCACTTTGACACCTGGTGGTTTTGAGGTCTCTCAGGGCAAAAGAGATGTACTCTGACAGTCGCTTCTCCATCAGGACCACTCTGATCCATGCCCGACCCTGCACACAGAGAGTTCATCTCAACACAAGAAACATCATGTAATTTTCCTTGAAACACATGGCGAAAATAATAAAAAAAAGCTTTAATAATTATAGCATGGAATTCATGGTGTTTTTAACATGTTTTTGTGCCATTTTTCTCAAGATGGAGGACATTTATTAAGGAAAATTATGCTTGAAATGGCATTTCTGAGTATTTCTTTATTCAAATTGTTATGAATCAGGAGTGTTTAAAAAAATCCAGTTTGAAAAACTGCATTTTTGTGACATAGAATTTATGCTAGGCAGACCACAAACTCCCTGTTTTGAGCCCTCAGCAACAGCTCACAACTCAATGAACTACTGTCACTCTGCAGAAACTATGTCCAAGAAAACGACAAGTTTCTTGATTTTGACACAATAATAATCAAAAGAGTAATAGAAACAGTTTTAAAATATGATTAAGATGATTGGAGTGGGGCTTTAAACCCCAAACTTTAGACTCCTTTTAAGCTCAAATGAAAGTTAAGTAAAAAATATTAAAATTATGTGACAAAATGGAGAATAATTTTCAGTCAAATAAGTTTTATTTAACTAAAAACACACCTGTAATTACTGATTAGTATTTCTTACAGACCTAAATCTGTGTCGTGCTTCTGTTTTTTTATTCTCCTTGCTGTGTTGAAAATCGTATTAGGATCTGTAGATGGATGAAGCCACACCTTTGCTCTTGACGGCCGCACATTTTCCATGTTCTCTATGCTTCGAATGCAATTATGGGGTACTTTACTGGAGGCAGCTTTTATGTAATCCCAGAAACTTCGTGGACTCTCGTAGCCAAACCACGTTGTCTGACCTTTTAGGGAAAGACACAGAAGGAAGGTTTTGAAGACAAGTAGTGACAACACACAACTTTACCTTTCTAATCAAACCCAGTTCTTCTATTCTTCCAACTTCACTATTTTACAGTTTGAGTGGATGCAATTTATTTATTTTGCTAGATGACTATTCCTCAGCCCTAAATCTGCACCCTCAAAAGTTGAATCGGAATCAGGAATCTGTGTCCAGGTCAAAAGTCTGGATAGATCTTGTTCCAGTCATACATCAAAGACATACTCTAATAAAAATCATGTTTTTTATGTTTTTAACATGTTTTTGTAGCGTTTTTCTGATGATGGAGGACATATGTAAAGAAATATAAGCTTAATTTAGAATTTCTGTGTATTTTTTTTAGTTCAGATCGTTGTGAATCAGGAGTAGACAAAACAATGCAGTTGGAAAAAGCCTGTGGGTGTGACCATAGACAGTACACAGAGAACTGGACTGATCATCCCCTCCTCCCTCATGTTTCAAATATGAAGTACTCGCTGGTCCCAGAAACTCAAAATCCTTCTATTGAAAACTAATCAGCTATTACTCAGTCATTCTGTTTGTCAGAATAACCATTCTTGTTCTGGCATCTCTTTTTAAAGGGTAAATCAATTTTTTTGGCTGTTAACCTCTGAATTTAAAAGGGCTGTCTATTGGTCATTGCCAAATTTTTGACAAATTAAAATAAACGTGTTTAA
>NC_050527.1:8677954-8686515 GCF_002922805.2 Oryzias melastigma
ATCGAGGTATTACATGGGAATTTCCCAATTGGTCAAACCATTTAAGTCCCTCATCATTTCGGAAGTCCCACGTTATGATCTGCAGCTCCAGTAATGATAGCAGTCCTGTTCACGATTTACTGGATTTTAACATTTTGGCTATGGGTTGAGTCAGCCTCAATTTTCCCTGTTTGGTTACCCTTTAACATGTTCTTGCTGAAACTTTTTTTTTCATGATATATTTTCTTTATTGCAAGTTACTCAAGTTATAAGCTGACGAATCAGATGCTCAGAAACTGCCTTAAAACTGTACGACTGGACAGCTCTAATATTGCCGGCCATTTTTGTTGCACCACTAATGTTAGCTTGTTAGGAGCTGTAAGCTAGTGGGAGAATATGTAAACGAGTTCTCAATATCAGAAAGGGAACGGGGGGGTTGAGGTTGCAAAAATGTCACGGTCAGCCTACTCCCACTGACACAAAGTTACCACTATATTTACTTTGCATACACCATATGAGTTTATTGGTCTCAAGAAAAAATGTGTATGCATTTAAAAAGCAATAATGTTAAGTCTAGCACTTGAATCTACTGAGGTGTGTAACACCACAATGTCCTGACGAGCTAAGTAGACTAAAATGTAGACTAAAATGTACTACTAAGCTAAGTATACATCTCAGAACTGTACAAACATCTACTAGCTCTGTTTACACATATGGAGTTTTTTTTCTTTTCTCTGTGTCCATGGAAGATGCTGAGTGAAGCCCTGCTTACCTTTAAGTCGATGACTGAGGATGTGCTCCAGGATGGAAACAAAGTTAATGAACTCTGGAGACGAGTCATCTATTGTTTCGAAACAGGAGCGATCCAGCAAGGTCTTCACGGAAAATCTAAACCAACAAACGAGACGGATAATTTAATTACATTTATATTTTAAAGACAACTTCATCATTATGATTATGATGGAGGTGTTGGAACTTGTATTTGTTATTTTTATGCAGCTGGATAAATGACTTTTGGAAGAGAGAAGATTTAAGTGGATAGATTTGGCAAAGAAAATTCATGCCAAATGCATTTTGGGTAAAACTACATTTGAAGCCAAACAACACAGACTGATTTATAGCTTTCAGCATCACTAAAAATCCATAAAAAGTCTCAAGCCTGCCCACTAACTATAAAAAAATCTTTCCAAAAAAATGTTCCATTAGGCTTAAAGCATTAAACAGATTTTTTTGCTCTACTTTTTTTTATTTTTTGCTTTTAGATGCTTTTCTGGGCTTTTGCCTTTTTTTCTGTCAGACTTGCCTTGCCAAGTCCCTTTGATCTTGTTATTTAGAAGAATTTAGCACAGACTCAACCTCCACATTGATTTAGATAAACCTCTGAATGAGCTATACTGAACCAAAAGATGAATCTGAAATGCAGATACCCAAATGTTGTCTGTAGATTTGCTACAGTCATCAGATTTTTGGGGTAAAATACTTGCATGAAAGATAATTCATCCCCAAACCTTTTAGCCATCAAGTAATCCACACATTGTTTGACTCTGTTAAATTTGTGATAAAAACCAGCTCTGAATTACTGCTTACCATGACAGCAAACTAACTTAATCAGGTTTCAGATAATTACACAGGAAGCAGTTAATGAGCGAGCGTGCGAGAGTGTGGACCTCATCATAACATCTTATCTGTGCTCCTTCCTCCTGGAGGCTTAGTCTCCTGAATGAATAAATGTGCAGCTCATTTGAGCAACTGATAAGACTTCTAAAGGGTTTTGAAAGCCAAAAATTATCTTCGCAACTTTAAAGTCCCCTTTAAATGAAATTGGGTTACAAATAAAGATTATAAGCAATTTATGGAAAAATGCAAGTATTGTTGCTTCTCAATTGCACTTCGTAAAGTGATTAATAGGATGAAAAGTCAGCTGTAAATCTTGCAAAATATCATTAAATATGATTTTTTTTAAAAACAAAGACCACGGAATATGGGCCTGTGAATGATTTACCATAAAACTAAAAGATCTAATAAAAAAAACTGTGATTACTATAAGAAACATAATAACTGTGACAAATCCTCCTGATTTTAAAGGTCATTTTTTAGTGAAGTGTAGTTAAGCAGGGGTTTATACAGCAGGTTAAACTATGTTTTTGCCTATTTCTGAATATCAAAGTTGTTTTTTTTGTCCTGCATCTGGGTCCTTCTCCATCGTCCAATTATGATGAAGCAGAAGCAGCCATGAATGACTGAGTTAAAAAGTATTCAGAAATTGGGTCACGTGTGGGTCAGTGACGTTTTGTCAAAAATTGAATCGAGAAAAGGTTAACAAACCAGAGCTCCCTGGCTTATTTATGTCAGAATTAAAATAAAAAATCACTAAATTAAATCCCTGCAAAATTCTAATTAACTGAAATATTACTGTGTAAGTATATATGTATATATACAGTATGTGTAGCGTAGACAGGCTCCAGCAGCCCTGTGATCACAAAAGGGACACAGCAGCTCAAGAAAATAAATTGATTCATATTTTAAAACTGATTGTTTCACGGAAAAAACAATTACTGATAATAGAGAAAGCTATACTTTTAAATATTTTTCAAATGTAAGTTTTTATAGTCCTCTAAATAAATAATTAGATCATTTTAAAAAGTTTAGCTTTTACTTACTTAACTAAAATATGTTGATAGATGTTAAACTTTGGTTCCCATAAAGATTTTGCACATCAAATAGGTTAAAACAACAATTTTTCCTGTTTTTGGGGTAAAAACAAAGGAAGGACGGCAGAAGAAATTACTTTAAAATGTAAAAAAGGCAGTGTTAAAATAATAATGATCAGGAAAATCCTATGACTGCTTTATGAATCAATGGATGTGATGCATTTGCAAAAAAAAGTAATATGCAAAAAAGTAATATGCTGTCCTTTTAGCTTTCATGATTGTTCCATAACTATTCATCTCTCATTCTTTCATGAATTTCAACGATTTTTCTTTGCCTGAAAGTCATTCATAAAAGATAAAACATCTGACTGCATCAAATACAAGCTTCACTTTTTTAGAAAGTCTGTAGAATTTTAGTAAAATTCTTTTTCTACAGCGATTTTTTTATGCTTATTATTAATCAAATATTTTCCTCCAGGTAAGAATTAAGCATCTTTACTTGAATTTATATAGAGGAGGTGTATTATTTTATATTGCTTTGATTTAAGAAACAACTGAAAAAGACATTTTCTACAGTGCAGTGTTTAAAGATGACGACTCCAACAGAAACTGGAGATCCTGAGAGGAGCAATGATTTTCCGAAGGTTCTAGTATTGCTTCTGTTTATTTTAGTCCTGTGCTGCACTGGGATGAGGAGGTTATCTCTGCCGTTTCCCAATAAGACGGCTCAAATCTCAGCTGGGGCTTTGTGTTGAGTTTCTGATATCTGCAAGGGCTTTCTTTGTCAGATTTCTCAGCCTAGCAGCATGCATGTGAGAACAATAAATGTCTAAATTTTGACTATGAAAGCACAGATTATTAGTTCATACTTCATCTTAGTGGTATCTGGGAAAACCATGAATTGAGAACACGTTGAATAAATAAATGCCTGTAAACTAACATAAATAAAGAAAATTGAAAAAAGAAAATTCAGCCACAACTCATTCCACTTCTAGCATATATAGAAAACAACATATTGAACAAACCCAACAAAAACTCGTGTTTTTAAACTTTTAACCTATTACAGGGTTTGAAAAAAAAACTTTCTGAATCTTCCTTTTTTCTAAAAAAAAAAAATGATTTATTAATCAAATATATTTTAGTTTCAGGGTTAGTGACACAGGATAAAACAGTTATTGTATCTTACACCATAAAATAAAATTTAGAAAATGTGTCTTTGGGATTATATTGCCAACCAAATGTGTCTATATTCATATTTTACAAACAAATTATGAATCTATTTATTTGCCAGGGATACACAAATGAAAGATAATTATCTGCAATAATGTTTCAATTTTTTTCAAAGTAATAAAAGAAAATAATTGGGAGATTTTAACCTTTTATGTAAGATAACTAGTTGGTAAATAAAAGAAAGATCTTGCCTATTAATGTTGAATTAATATTAAAACAACTTAAATCTTTTATGTTAAAAATGTTTGAAAGTGACATCATCCTATCTTTGATGTTTCGTCATCCTTTGAGAGTAGGAGGTTTTAAAGTAACCGTTTTAATGTTCAAATTGGAACAAAATGTTTTTCATATTTTTGTCCCTTCTGCTTTATAACATAATATTAAGCAAAGTTAATTAATTTTGTCACAAGAACATGATTTCACTTATTTATTTTTTTGTCTGGATTTGTGCAAATTCCCACATTGATGGATGGTGTGGAGGCAGGAAGAGTTGGCTAAAGATTACTCTGATAAGCAAGAGGCTCCTTACTTTTTAATGTTTTAAATGGATTCTGAAAAAGCAGAAACAGGTTTTTTTTTTAAACTGCAATTTCATTAATTAACTCCCAAATATTTAGTGACACCTAATCCCCCCCAGGTAAAATGTAATTGTGTTCAAATACAACAAAAACAATATTAATTATAATCAAAGAATTAAATTATTTAAACAAGAGTAAGAAAGTTTTATTTTATTTTATTTTATTTTATTTTATTTTATTTTATTTTATTTTATTTTATTTTATTTTATTTTATTTTATTTTATTTTATTTTATGGGAAGGGTTTCGTGTGCATGATTAAACCTGACACATTCAATTGTACGTTTCTAGCTTATGATGCTTGAAGGTTTCTATCAGTTTTAAGTCAAATTTCCTTGCAGAATAATCAAATATTTTTTAATCAAGCTCAGGTTCACTTCAGGAATAAAGAAATCTGGCGTCACTCCACAGTAGAAAAGCCTCGTGCTGTCATGAAGACAGAGGAGCAGAGATGTTCCCACCTGCACACCGTCAGCAGGTTCCTCCTCTCCACCGCGGCGCTCCTGCTTCCTCCCAGTTTGCGGACAGGATGCTGCCCGACGCCGAGAGACGCCATCCCGGCTGCCGTGCGTGACGGGTTTCTTCGGACCCACTGTGCTGCTCCCGCACACGTCCAGGTTCTGTTTGTCACCGCGGAGGAACACAAGATGCTGCGCTGACAGAAGGAGCGAGCAGAAAGATAGACAAGCCGGACTGAGTGAGGGCTTCCTGTGGGGATTTTCAAAATAAGATCCCTGCAAGTCAGAACAGAAGTGACATTTGTTTTGTTGATGTTGTTGCTCACCTTTGGGGGTCACCACAGCAGTGACTTGGAAAAGTTTTTAAGGCATTTCCCCTCCAGACACGAACATGTCTTTACAAAGCACAGGGGAACATCTATAAATTGTGTCTATAAGGGGATTGGGATGTTAACAAAAAATGTATATTTCTTGTGTTCCTTTTTGATAAATTTCAAAAGTTAAGAATAACTCTGACTTTTGTTTAGAAATGCCTTATGCTCTTGCATTGTATTTTTGTGATGCTACTACGCTGAGCATGTATTTGTCTCACAAAGAACCTATATAGATACATTTATGAAATCCATCTATAAAGTTGTTGAATGTAACCTTCCATGCATAGAGGTTATTCAGATTATATAAAGAAAACAAAACGTTTTTTTTTAATTAAAAATTTTCTCAGGAATGTACTCCTCTGGATGACAAATAATACGTTTATTTTAGATTGGTGTTAAAAAATTCAGGAATATGTGAAAGACAAATTCAACACAGTTTTAACAAGTGAAAAATCTGCACCTGTTTGGTTCTGTGTATTCATTGTATTGTTCTCAGTTTACATTGTGGTCACAGTCAAAGCACGCCACCTAGTGTCTTTTAATAAAAACAGCATATATTACAGTATTTTTGTGTAATTTGCCAAATTCTGACACAAAAACTTCAATTGGAGCTGTTTAAACAGTTTTTCTATTCAGGCATATCTACAGAAACACATAATGCAGAGTATAAGAGGTCAATAAAAGATTTATGATTTAACTTTAAGTACAGAAGTTTCAAGTTGCTAGAAGAACCTGACATTACCTGCTTGATAAGATGATTTGAGTTTGATTTTTCTGATCAGACGGTTTAACTGTCCCCTGCTATCAAATAAACACTTGACCGTAGCTATTATACCAGAGAAATGAATAATCTTTCACAGGATGTCAGGTCTATATAAAGTTTTTAATGACAAAATGTCCTGCAACAGTTCCTGGGTGTCCTACTTACTGACTTCATTGAGTCTGAATCTTTTGACTAAAGTTAAAGTTTAGTTAAAATGTGGTTAACTGCCTGAGTTGATTGTCTTAATCTTGACTTCTTTAAAGAGTTCAGATTGTTTTTCCTTTTTCTTTTGAGAAAATATTTTTCTTTATTTTTGTTTAATCTTCCGTTAACCTTCTTTAACTACTCTATCCTAAATTAAACTAATTTGTAAAAAAAATTCATCCATCCTGGATGGTTCCATAAGAGGCTTTCAAAATTCTGAAAATTATTTTTAAATAATACAAAAAATTGAAATATATTAAATCATCAAATCTAACCGAACAAAGAAAAAATAAATCACACACAACTTTTAGAAAATGATTAATGCTGGAGACATGCCACACATTCTGTTTAATGTTTTTTCTTCCTGGAAATACTGACCTTTGCTTTTATTCCACCACAATAAAGCAGTTTTATTCATTTTTATTTGTATTACTCTTCTTACATTTGACCCAAAGAATGGAGATGACACATTTCCCAAACATGTTTATGGTGTGGGGAGAAACAATCAATCATTTTACTTTGGTTAATTCTACAAAAAAATATATAATAAAAGCATAAATGGTAAAAATGTTTTTTTTTTTTTACTTTTTGTCATTTACTTATTTAATTTTAGTCATAGATGTACTTCTGAGATCCTTATAGGCACCCAAACACATTTTTGGAAATTTGCAATGATTGGCCATCATAAAAGCAGTCTCATCTGTGATTTGATAGTTTTTTGACTTTTTGTTACAGAAACCTTTAATCTTGGTGCAATATTGCACTTGGATCATCATTGTGTGTGAAACCACAGCTGTGACTTTTCTCCCAGTGAAGGTAAAGACAAGGGGAAAGCATGACACAGCCGTAAATACGGCAACCTTTGATCACAACAATTTTCAGGACTAAAGATAAGCGCGTGTTCCTCTTTCAGGAAAATAAAGCCACTTAAGAGCAATGACAACAAAACTAAATGTAACTGTTACATTTCTTACTTGTGGTTTAGATAAACAATGAAATAAAGAGTTTTTGTTTCACCTTAAGAATCACAGAAAGTTTAGCAGGAAAATAAAATCAGGAAAATTAAACTGATGGATCCAGAGTACTTCCTGTAAAGGTGAACAGCACATTGATGGCCTTGCCTTTTTGATGATGACTAGTTTTAATGACTGAACCTTTGACTTCCATCCTTGACAAAAATTCAACCTTATATGGTTGGAGCACTAGAGAGCAACACTGAAGGATGACCACAAGATACTACATCTGAAAAAAATATACATTTTTTGTAAAAGAGCCACTCAAATAAAAATTATATTTTTGGTGTTTTAAACATGTTCTTGTAGCATTTTCGTCACGATGGAGGACATTTATAGAAAAATTCTGAGTATTTTTTATTCAAAATGTTGTAAATCAGGAGCAGATGAAAAATGTGGTTTGAAAAAGCACGTATTTGAACTACAATTTGCAGGCTACAAGCTCCCATCCATTTATCCAAAGCATTTTTTATATAAAAAAAAAAACTTAAAAAAGAGAAACAAAACTAATCAAATTACACAGAGGCAATTAAGGATATGACGTCTTCTGCTTACAAAGCATTTGTTCTTGTTTTATGTTGACTTTGCTGAATATTTATCCATGTCAGGTTGTGTTTTGGTTTAGCAGAAGGAAGTTTGTGGTCAACAGTTGTTAGTATCAGTAGGGAAGTTCAACGAGGATCCAGATTAGATAGTTGTTGATTTTTACTAATAAAAGTATGTTGTGTGGTTTCTCATCTTGAGCTATCTTTGAATTAAAATAAAATAATAATAAAAATGAGTACAATTTTCAAACCACCACTTTCTAAACTTTTAGAAAGTTTGCAGGAATCCTGAAGATTAACTTGATGTGACGTTTTAATTTCAGTTCTTGTTCTGGGGTATTTTTATTTCTCACATGATGTTCAGATCAGGAGACCGTGAGTTCACCTTTCAAAACCTGGAATTTTTTTTTGATAGCTAAACCTCAGGTTCCTTATTGTCTGAAAAGTTAATTATCATTATAAAACATAAAGCTCGATTGACATAAACTTGCTTGATTATGTGGTTTAATTTTTTAACTTTATAAATTGAGTATGGGATAATTATAAGCATATATATATATATATACATACATACTTATAGAAATAGAAATGCTCTGTAATATTCTCTAAATTTTCTTCTGAATTTAATCAAAGCTAAACTTACTACATGTTTTTTGCGTTTCTCTTTCTAAAACATAAAAAAATATGAGTTTATTCAATTTGAATTACATTTCACTTAGAAGAAATCTGTTGAATCTATGTAAATATCATCACACAGATTCTTTGTTT
>NC_050527.1:8686527-8714955 GCF_002922805.2 Oryzias melastigma
ATATATATATATATATATATATATATATATTTATATATACATACTTATAGAAATAGAAATGCTCTGTAATATTCTCTAAATTTTCTTCTGAATTTAATCAAAGCTAAACTTACTAAATGTTTTTTGCGTTTCTCTTTCTAAAACATAAAAAAATACGAGTTTATTCAATTTGAATTACATTTCACTTAGAAGAAATCTGTTGAATCTATGTAAATATCATCACACAGATTCTTTGTTTTATCTGTGTTTTACCGTTTTACTCTTTTATTAGACTCTTATAGTTCAGCAGAAGTGTTTTTGCAAAATACTTTGATGCTTTCAGCAGAAGACTTCCTGCAGATGCTGATGCTCAAACCTGAACAGGCAAAGTTGACAGACAGAGTGTGACTCTGTGAAGAACTGATTATTAAATAAGGAATTACCTCATCAAGCGTTTTCGTGACTGCTGTTTTTTAACTGTCTTCTGCATGTATGGAAATGTTGCTGCAGACGTTTGCACCTCTTCCCCTATAGAGGAAATGCAGCTGATGTAACTGGGTTCCTAAGCTAATAAAAAGGGCTCAGATACCACAGGAAGCTCAGAGTAGATAGGAGGCATTGTAATAATAGCTGTGTTTCCATTACATGTTTGTCCAAAACTTTATCAAAATTCTAAGAATTAAAAAAAAACACAGTTTCGAAATGACACCGTTTCCATTAAATCATAATTTTGCGATAAAGCACAAACCAACTTAAAAACACGGTGATGTTTCTTCCGTGCTCTCTGAGCTCGCTCTTTGTTGCAAATCTAAGTGTGGGTTGTGTCTTTCTTCTTTAACGGAGTGTTGGGTGAAGCCTGAAATTAACCTAACAGAATCCCAGAACTTAAAAGTTAAATTTGGAAATAGCTTGTAGTGTTGAATTGATCCTAATTTACAAACTTCAATATCAGTTCATGAAAGTAATAGTTTAACTCCACCAAAGCAGTCTCTTGGATTTTGCTTTTCAAGCAGAAACAGCTTTTCCAATTGTTTTTTTTTTCTTTTTTCTTTTTTTTTTTTTTGAGAATTCATGATCTTAATTGAGAAACGGTCTTGTTCTGTTTAACTCACTAGTTATGTCAAAACAGTTTTTTAAAGATCAAACTAAAACATCTGAAAAAAAATACATATTTGACTATGTAATTCTGTTGTTTGCCCAATCTCACTAAACAGCATCTATTTCTGAAGTGTAAGCCTCCTTTTTGCTTCTGAAAGCCATTCATTTGATGAAACTTTCAACAAAAAGTGAGAAATTGTTTCTTTGGTAGATTATTTTTCATCAGTGTTTATGTCAATGTATTACAGTGTTGACATTTTTGTTAGGAGACTGCATAGGTGAACACCAATTAAACAATGTCTATCATCTTGAAACATCTAGGTCCCTGATTCACCTGTGAGCATGGATAGCAGCAATCAGCAGGTGTACTCCAAGAACTCCAAGAAGGGCCATTTTCCTGCTGATTTTCCAGAAACCCAAATAATCTGTTGTTGATTACCTGGATCAGGTGTGTTTAGCCAATGGGGAGTTTCAGTGACAGGTTGGTTAAAAGACATGTTTGAGCTTTAGAGCCTGGATTCTGACATAATTGAATCTAAAAAGCTAATGCATCAGATGGATATAAGAAGCAACACTTTGCACCGTCGTTAGCTGCAGGTTCGGCTTTCACATCCAAAATTCAGCAGGTCCAGCCTTTACCCCAACCAACACTGTTGGAATCAGTGGTTTAATTTTCTTCTTTTATTTATTTTTTTATTTGGTGCCAAAAAAGTAGACCTGAAGTTTATTTCCCATGATGCCTCAAAACCAGATAGTTTCCCCCAAAATCCAAAATGTTCAAATTCTGACATTTTAAGAGTGTTTCTTAAAACATTTCTTACAAACACTAAAACATTTGTTTGGGCTTCGTTTATCTCTAAAGTGACGCTTAGAAATATCAGGAGCTATAAAAAGCCACGTGAGGAGGAGGAAAAGGAGGGGGAGAAGGCGGGGCTTGGGCGTGACGTAATGTAATCATAACCTCTGTCCAAATTCTGAGAAAGCGCAGTGAGGAGGGAAGCACGGCGGCTGACAGGCGGCTGTCCGGGACAACAGTGGCAGGTTCAATTTCCAATCTATTGGATTGTTTCCGAATTTGATGCCTTAGTGTTTGTAGACTTTTTTTTTATTTTTTGCTGTTATATTTAGCTTAGACATCAGCTGCGTCTCGGATTCACTGAGGCCTTTACATCACTGCTGCTGCGGCTGCACAATTGTTTAGTTTTTACTCATATAAACAAGCTTTTTTTCTTCTGCTGACAGGAAACAGACATGGAAAGCACCGAGAGGAAAATGTCTTCAGCCAAACAAGAACAAAATGGATATTTAGGGTAAAATAAAATAAAAAAAGTTTTATTCTGACTTTATTAAAGGAAATTAACATTTTAGAAAAACTTTTATTTTGAAAATATGGAAGTAAATTAGAACTCCCATTAAAATATTTTAAAAGTATTTAAACGGCATTTTTTACACTATTTGTTTATGAGGTGAAGGATTAATGATGTAAAATAAATTATTGTATGAGTTTTGCAGAAAAGACAGGAGTTTGTGTAAAGTACCTGATGTTTTATTCTTGATTCGACCTTAAATAAGTCCCTTAATTTATAAGTGAAAGTGTTTCTCTAGAGTTAGCTGAACTTGGTGTCTTTTATGTCCGTCAGGAAAGAGAAGGATGAAAAAAAGAAAGGAAAGAAAAAGGAGAAGGCGCCTAAGGAGCCCATGGTCAGCCCCATCGCTGTGGTGAGCTCCCTTTTGATCCACTTTTCTGTATCTTCACTTTATCTTACTTTTGTGTTTAAGATTGGGGGGAAAAAGTGTTTTTAAGAAAGTAGAACTCTGAGGAACTGGATTCACAGTTGGAATGTAATAGGTATGAGCTTACAAGCATAACAAGAAGGGATGTGTGTGGAATTGTGCAAAGTACAGTAAAGGGGAAGCGGGGAGAACGGATGGGAGTGCAGCACATCCTCCTGTTGTTCGGCTGGGCTCCATCAGCACCCTGCTGGGAGAAGACAATAACCTCTCATGTCTTGATCAGACGCCTTTGGTCTGTCTCCACTTTCTTCTCTCCACCTGAGTGCAGTTCAGGTTTGCGGATGGCTGGGACATCCTGATGCTTATAACCGGGACTGTGATGGCGATTGCCAACGGGGCCGTGCTTCCCCTCATGTGCATCGTCTTTGGAGACATGACAGACAGCCTCATCAACGGCGTCCCTCCAAATATGACGGAAGAGTACTACAGTGAGTTTCCCTACACTCACCTGCGTGTATTCAGTGAATTTCCCATCCTAACATCACTTCTGTACTTTCAGATTTAACACTTATAAATATGACCGCCAATATAGAAGAAGAAATGACTGTGTAAGACACAATTCATTTGGCATTAACTTTGAGGGATGAAAGGATCCTCTTGTGTTAAAAAAAATCTATTTTCTTCAGGTTTGCCGTCTACTACTCCATCATGGGTGCCGTTGTGCTGGTGGCCGCGTACCTGCAGGTGTCTTTGTGGACCATCGCAGCAGGGCGGCAGGTGAAACGCATCCGCAAATTGTTTTTCCACAAAATCATGCAGCAAGACATCGGCTGGTTTGACATCAACGAAACTGGAGAGCTCAACACTCGTCTCACAGAGTTAGTAAACTGCAATTATGAGTTGTTATTATGTTTGAAATATCAAAGATGGTGCATTGAGGCGCTATAGTAAAGCGGGCCGTCATACTTCAATCTGAAACTGTTAGACACCTAACTCTCACCAAGTGAAGTAAATACTTAATTTTACACAGTTTTGTGCTTTTTTTTGTATATTTTAAAGATATTTAAAAATATATATCTTTAAAATATTTGTGAGATTTCTATATATTTTAACTACTTGTGATCATCCATTTGCAGTGATGTCTACAAGATCCAGGAGGGCATTGGAGACAAGGTGGGGATGCTGATTCAAAGCGTCAGCTCCTTCATCACAGCTTTCGTCATCGGCTTTACCAAAGGCTGGAAGCTCACTCTTGTCATTTTGGCAGTGAGTCCTGCACTCGGGATCTCAGGTGCTCTCTTCAGCAAGGTGACTCAAAGGATTTCTCTTTCATTTTAAAGGGTTTAGATGTTGATTAACGGGGTTCTGCTTCCTGTTATGCCTTCAGATAGTGGAAAAAACTCTCAAAAAGAGAAACAGTTTTAGATTTTTTTGATTAAAAACATTTTTTTTAAGTTTTAGAGGATAAAATTGCAGTCAAAACAAACATTTTTATCTAATGTTGACCTTAAATGGTCATATAATGTTTTATTAACAAGGAAAGCTCAAATTCTGATCATTTATTAAACTTTGAGAGCCATAATTCTACAAACTTCTGTTTGATATTTTTTTCATCATTTTTCTCCATCAAACAGGTGTTGACAAGCTTCACTTCCAAAGAACAGAGTGCATACGCTAAAGCCGGTGCTGTTGCTGAGGAGGTGCTGTCCTCCATCAGAACAGTCTTTGCCTTCAGCGGCCAAAACAAAGAGATTGAAAGGTGCATTTTATGTCGCTCTTATTTGGGCTCCAAGGCTGTCCGTTGTTTCAAAGTAAGGTCCTGTTGACCAAAGCAGAAACACAATCTCCACTAAAAAAAGGCAGTAATTAAATAAAAACCCTAAAAAAGCATTAGTGAAAAGGCTAGTTTTCACTTCAATCAAATTTAATTCTAAGTGGATATTTGATTGTCTGTGTTTGCTGCACCCCAGATATCATAAAAACCTGGAGCAGGCCAAAAAGATGGGAATGAAGAAGGCCGTCTCTGCCAATATAGCGATGGGCTTCACCTTCTTGATGATCTATTTCTCATACGCTCTGGCCTTCTGGTACGGAAGTACGCTCATCCTGAGCGGCGAGTACACCATCGGCTCTGTGCTCACTGTGAGTGAACACTCATTTTATAAACATTAAAACTTTATGTTTTTCTTTTAAATTAAAATCCTAATGTTTTCATTTGAAGGTGTTCTTTGTTGTGATTATTGGAGTTTTCACGATGGGTCAGACTTCTCCTAACATCCAGACGTTTGCCAGTGCCAGAGGAGCAGCCCACAAGGTCTACCACATCATCGACAATGTAAGCGGAGAAGCCGGTTCTGTCTGCTGCCTCAGAACTTGTCTGTTTAGATCACGGCATATGCTCTACTGAACTCCAGCACTCTGTGGAGCGGCTTTGATGCAGCTGGAAACCTGAAGTCATTAACACTGGAATGAGCTGCTAATTGGAGCGCCTGCTGCTCGTAAGAAGAACCAGCAGATCGTTCGGGTCGGTTCTGTTCAGCTCCTGTTTCAGGGCTGAGTGCAAATCCATCTCCACAGTGATGATCTGCGTTTTTATTGGTTGAAGAACAGTAAAACTCAGAAAAAGAGTAGTTACATGAAAATACTATTATTTTAGTAGAAGTAAAAAAACAGTATATAATACAAAAAAAACTATTCAATCAGTAATAAAATTTTAATTTGTTTGGAATTTGGTGAATCTGACAAACAAATAAATATTTGTTTACAGATTGGCTGTTAACTATGAAACTGTCCATCATATATATATAAAAAATAAAAGTAATGAGATAAAAATAGTCCAGCAGCAGTTTATTACAATTCCACTTAAAAAAGGTCAAGCATTTTGTTACAGCACTATGTTTTAAAACTATTTAATACAAGAAGGTTAACTAAGTTTAAATGTACTTGGTATATGTTGGAAATAAAAACATTTTATCAGAAATTTGTTTATTTCCTAAATTTTTTGCTGCCATGTTATCTTAGCTGGAATAGGGTCATAATGTAGAAAGGCCTTAATCAGGATTAAACTTGGATTTTGCTGTTTTTATATTCTGAATTGTTTTGACACGTAAATTTAACTTCAGAAAAAATAATAAATAACCGAATCAAACTACTTTATAAATCACAATTTATACTAAAGTGATGCAAAGTGCTATTCTTTGTTAAAACGTCATTCAAACTTAAAATAAAAAAGCAAAACAAGAACATTCACCCAAAAATTTCACTTGACAATTATGTGGGGAAATGATATACAATATCATGCAACATAATCTGTGGTTCACCAAGAGATGGATCTTTTGTTTTTTCATTTCTTTTTTTAAATAAAAAAAAAATCCAGTCTGTAAATTGTTGACAGTAAAGATGCGCCATGTACTGATTTGTTATTATACTATATTTCTGTAAATCCCAAGTTATTTAGAATATTATATTGTTCTGAAATACTTTTCACTTGAAATACAAATGCAATTTTTGTTTTAATTATTTTCTTCTTTTCAAACTGAAAACCCAAATCTTACATTTGACAGGATTTCAGGTGTTTTGAAAGTGTCTTTTGTACTCACACGTGTGTATGTTTGTGTGTAGTTTTAGTTAAGCACAAAGTTTCTTTGCAGATAAGTTTTATTATCAGAACGTTGAGACATCAATAAAACAGTTACAGCCACTGGGCTGGTTAGAAATAATCGCTGTGTGTTTTTGTGACTGCATGTGAGCGCTAGAACATTAGAACACCAAGTTGGAGCCATGAAAACACAAAGAACTGTGGAAATAAACATGAGCTTTGTTTAACCGGCACAGTCTAACCTGTGGGGCTGACAGCCTTCCTCCCATTGTGCGTTTGATGTTATTATAAGAATCCAGATGGATTCGAAGTTCTACTTTGAATCTGATTCAAACCGAACTCTTTCTCCACAGAAACCAATCATCGACAGCTACTCAGAAGACGGCTTCAAGCCTGATTTCATCAAAGGAGATATAGAGTTTAGCAACATCCACTTCAACTACCCCTCCAGGCCTGACGTTAAAGTAAGCTCCCTATCATTTATAAAAAATAAAAGATTGTACATCTATAACTGATTGTGTTTCCTTTCTTAAGATATTGGAGAACATGTCCCTGAGTGTGAAGAGTGGACAGACCATGGCTTTGGTGGGCAGCAGCGGCTGTGGTAAAAGCACAACCATCCAGCTTCTGCAGAGGTTCTACGATCCAGCGGAGGGAAACGTGAGTACTTTAATTAACCGAGAAGGAGGGTCAAGGAACAGGGGTAACCAGTTTAGTTTAGTCTGTTTACTTTTGCAACAAGCTATTGTTTAGATTTTATGACTGACTTTCTGCTTTTGTACAATTACCTGTATGAAGCCCAATGAGACAATTGTTTTGTGATATTGGGCTATATAAATTGAATGGAATTAGGAGCAAGTGGTTTTTTTTTTTTTAACTGATCATTTAAAAAAAAATACATGCATGCATACAATACTCTAAGTTAAGGGTTGATAGGGAGTGTGGCCACTCTGCAGAAACTATGTCCTAGAAAACAACACGGGATTTTGATTAAAAACAGGATCATCATAATTAAAAAATCACTGGGAATGCTTTGAAAATAGATCAAAAGATGATTGGTGTGAGACTTGAACCAAGGACCGCTTGGACAAATGTGTTTTATAATCATTATTTGAACTGATTAAAGATTTAATCGGTGCCATACTTCTTCCAGGTTTCCATCGACGGTCATGACATCCGGTCCTTAAACGTCCGCTACCTGAGAGAGATGATTGGAGTGGTGAGCCAGGAGCCCATCCTGTTCGCCACCACCATTTCTGAGAACATCAGATATGGCCGCCCTGACGTGACACAACCGGAAATTGAACAAGCTGCCAAAGAAGCCAACGCCTACGACTTCATCATGAATCTTCCTGACGTAAGGAAATGTTCACGCCTCCACCTCTTCTGCCCTCAGCTTTTGTTCCTAATGAAGGTGTCGTTTTTGAGCAGAAGTTCGACACTCTCGTGGGGGACAGAGGGACCCAAATGAGCGGGGGCCAGAAGCAGAGGATCGCCATCGCTCGAGCTTTGGTCCGCAATCCTAAAATCCTCCTGCTGGATGAAGCTACATCTGCTCTGGACGCTGAGAGTGAGACCATTGTGCAGTCTGCACTCGATAAGGTATTTCTTCACCGCTCTCGCACATGCTTTCTTGTTTGTTCATTTTCTGACCCCCTTTTTCTTGTTTTGTCGTTCAGGTGCGACTGGGCCGTACCACGCTGATCGTGGCTCACCGCCTCTCAACCATCAGAAATGCTGACGTCATTGCTGGCTTCCAGAATGGCAAAGTGGTGGAAGTGGGGACTCACAGTGAGCTGATGGAAAAACAGGGAGTCTACCACACACTGGTCACTATGCAGGTAACAACCTTAAAGAGCAGTGGAGCGTTTGAACCCATGGGACACTGTTGGTGTGAATGCTTTCTCCTCTGTTTCTGCAGACGTTTCAGAAAGCAGATGATGGAGAAGAGGAGAGTGACGCAGATGAAAAGAGCCCGTTAGCCAAGCAACTGTCAGACTCCAGCCTGTTCAGGAGGAAGTCGACCAGAGGCTCCTCCGTCACTTCAGACGCACGGAAAGAGGAGAGGAAAAGCTTCAAAAAAGACAGCAAAAAGGAGCAGGACAAGGACAAGGCAGATGAAGTAAGCAGTGTTTCAATCTCTCCATTTAATTAATAGACAAAGATATTTCCAATAAGAAGTCTGTTCAAAGTGTAACTGTTTGTTTCCCTGTGTAGGATGAAGATGTTCCTGCGGTGTCGTTCTTCCGAGTGTTAAAGCTCAACAAGTCGGAGTGGCCTTTCATTTTCGTGGGCACCTTTTGCGCCATCATCAACGGAGCAATACAGCCTGTTTTTGCCATCCTCTTCTCCAAAATCATCGCCGTAGGTCGACCTTAGATGGAATCTTATCTAAAAGATGTTTATTTATTTTTTTTTAGAGATGATCCTGCAAATCTGAACGCCTCATTAAGAGATATTGTTCTTACAATCAGACCAACTTTAAAATAAATCCAAAGATTTTTACATAATGTACTGTTTTATATGAATTCCTCTGTCTTCATTCAGGTGTTTGCAGAACCAGATAAGGAAGTTGTCAGAGAAAAATCGCAGTTCTTTTCCCTCATGTTTGTAACTATTGGAGGAGTGTCGTTCGTCACCATGTTTCTGCAGGTATGAGCACACAGAGTTCACTGCCATAAAAATAGACGTTGTTACATCAATATAGTTTTATTTTAGAAGACGTGAGATAATGAGACTCCTTTAAGACTTTTATCTGATTAAAAATAAAATCATTAAGATGAGAAAAAGATATATGGTCAAATATTTGAGCTCCTTTAAGTTGTGTAAAAGATCAAAACTGTCCAGCACTTTTTAATGGTTAAGGTTACATTTAGATGCCAGGTTATGACTTTTTTTATTGTTTTCATCAAAGAATAAATTTCCAAAAGAAAAGTTCAGAAGGTTCTCAATGGCTTTTTTTTGCAAAAGCAATAACTGGGTAACTTTAAATTAAAAGTGTAAATGCTTAAAAGGCGACGTCAAGCCCATGTTACGCTTAAAAATATGTTAAAATGTAATTTATGATGTTCTACAGGTTTGTTTTATTAAAAAACTAGCTTTTTGAGACTGTTGTGTTTATGTTTCCTTCACACTCTTGTCATTTTTTTAACAGGGATTCTGTTTTGGTAAATCAGGAGAAGTTCTCACCTTGAAACTAAGACTGGGAGCCTTTAAAGCCATGTTGAGACAGGTATGTAGAATTGGTTACAAAAGCAGCCCACAATTCCTGTGCTGTTAAACATAAATAATGATTGACCATTTATTTAATGTTTTTAACTTATTGTTTAGCTTAGAAAAAACAAAGTTTTGACAGTGTCCCTGGTCAGTGAGTTGTTTTTTTAATCAAAAGAAGCATTTTGGTTCCATCCATACATTTTCTAAACCTTCTTAGTCCCTTTTTGGGGTTGTGGGGTTGCTGGAGCCTATCCCAACCACTGGTTAGAGGTAGGGTACCATGAAACAAGTTTCCAGTCCATCACAAGAGTTCATTTAGGTGTAATTTCAATAATCTGCTTGTGGTTCTTTTCTTGTATTGTCTTCAATTAAAAAAAAAAAATTGTTTTCACAAGAAAAAAAAATATTAGTCTTGAATGCTTGTTGGGCTGCAAGCGAGTTTCATTGCTCGGTGTTCTTTGTAGTTTGCCTGGATTTTAAAAAGTTCAGCAGAAGAAAAATGTTTTGCTTGAAGCAGTTTGTCATTCTGTTGCTCTCACACAAAGACCCTCACACACAGATGCAGAACTTTTCTCTGCAATCAAATGCAGAGGAACTAAATGTAGTTTAGTCACGGAAATTTGGTGGGAATTATGGTATGGTCTTAAAACGACGAGATGTTTTTGTGACATTTTTCAATAATTTTATTGGGTTTTCTGCATCTTTTTCACTCGATCCTTGTTGCTTCCTTGCAGGATCTTGGTTGGTTTGACAACCCCAAGAACAGCGTGGGAGCCCTCACCACAAGACTTGCCACAGATGCAGCACAAGTACAAGGGGTCAGTCTGAGCAGCAACAGCTCCCAACTAATTAAAAAAAAAGAGAAAACCTCCAAATCAGTCATTAAATGTTCTAACTTCCATCCTCAACACTTTCTTAGGCAACTGGAGCTCGTTTGGCAACAGTGGCCCAGAACTTTGCTAACCTCGGTACTGGCATCATTTTAGCCTTCGTCTACGGCTGGGAGCTGACCTTACTGGTCTTAGCCGTGGTGCCAATAATCGCGGTGGCCGGAGCTGTGGGGATGCAGATGCTCACTGGACATGCAGCCGAAGACAAAAAGGAGCTGGAGAAAGCCGGAAAGGTAACAATACAGATATTGGGAGCAGCTGCGCTGTTGGACTTTTGTCTGTAATCATCTTGTGTCTTCACAGATTGCCACAGAGGCAATAGAGAACATTCGCACTGTTGCATCTCTGACCAGAGAAGCCAAGTTTGAGTCTTTGTATCAGGAAAACCTCAAAGTGCCATACAAGTGAGTCAAATATAGCAATCGTGTTTATTTGTGTGATGCACTTCTAATATATTTTTTTGTAACTCATGTGCAGGAACTCCCAGAAAAAGGCCCACACGCATGGTTTTACATTCTCCTTCTCCCAGGCCATGATCTACTTTGCCTATGCCGGCTGTTTCCGCTTTGGTGCCTGGCTCATAGTGCAAGGACGGATGGATGTTGAAGGAGTGTTCCTGTGAGTAAACGCACCATTCACCCTTGCCTTGGATTTTTACCCAGTTTGACTGAGAGGTTGTTTCTTGTTGTGTCATGGTTGGCGTGTAAAGCAGCAAAGCATTCATTGTGACTGAAGCACAGTCTGGTTTTAAATGCTGTGAATCATTACCCTGTGCGGTGATTCACTGATGTGTTTCAGGATTGTACAGTTGTGCAGCGAGTTAGTGATGCTTGAACTATGGATTTCACTTATGCCCTGGCTGTGGTATAAAAAGGAAGTCCCAAGTTCATAAACCATAAACACATAAAAGGGTTAAAGATTAACAAACATTTGCTTTCACACATGTGGCAGACAGCACTGTAGGAGGTTTAGTAGAAGATACGCGCGAGAAAACGTGCTTTTAAGGTGTTGCATAACAGTTTCAGAGCCAATTTGAATTTTTTTTTTTTGTAAAAAAATACTTTCATTACTCTTATACATTTAAAAAAAATATGTCTAAATATTAGTCAATTTTCTATAGTAGCAAACAAAATCAACTGAATGAAGACGTTTGCTGTCAGACTTTTTCAGACCAGATAAGTGTCATTATTTTTTATCCTAATGTGACCCTGCTGATGCTGAGTTTATCAGGACAGTACAAGCTTTGTGTCACAGAGAACAAATCAGTTTAGTGTGTTATAAAAACTCAAGACACTTTTGTAACTTTTAACTGAAGACAATGTGGATCTCCTCTCCCAGGGTGATTTCAGCTGTTCTGTTCGGCGCCATGGCTGTCGGGGAAGCCAACTCCTTCGCCCCCAACTACGCCAAAGCCAAAATGTCCGCTGCCCACCTGGTGATGCTGATGAACAAAGTGCCTGAAATTGACAATCTGTCAAACGAAGGGGAGACCCCGGTACGAAGCGCAAACTTTAGCACCTACAAGCTCTAAAGGGTCCTGCGTTTACTTCTTTTTCTTTGTTTCCAGGATAAATTTAATGGCAACGTAACCTTTAAGGATGTGAGGTTTAACTACCCCTCACGTCCGGATATCCCCATTCTGAAAGGGCTCAATCTGAAGGTGAAGAAGGGAGAAACTCTGGCTCTGGTTGGCAGCAGCGGCTGTGGAAAGAGCACCACCATCCAGCTGCTGGAGCGATTCTATGACCCCAAGGAGGGGAAAGTGGTGAGAAACTCAGTGTCTTTTCTGTCACCGGAGCCCCTTCACCTGCTTTCTGATAGCTAATGGTTAACCTGATGGAGCTCTTTATGGCAGCTGTACAGTACAATGTTTATGAGACCTTGAGACATTATGAAGCCAATGTATTGGTGTCTTTATCTAGATAAGTGTGCTAACTCTATCAAAAACAATGAAAACAATTCCTTTCATCTTTTCATGGCTTATTAATTCAAAGCTACAGGTCTTTCTTGTATAACAAAACACTGAATCCCAACAAAACTCATTTTTGATTTTCTTTGTCACAAAGAAACCATGTAATTTATTTATTTATTTTATATATCTGTTCTTCCGTGTCCTGCTTTCAGGTCCTGGATGACGTGGACGTCAAACAGCTGAATATCCACTGGCTGAGATCTCAGATCGGAATCGTTTCCCAGGAGCCCGTGCTGTTCGACTGCACTCTGGCCGAGAACATCGCATACGGAGACAACAGCCGCTCTGTAACCATGGAGGAAATCGAGGCTGCTGCCAAAGCGGCCAACATTCACAAATTTATAGAGGAACTGCCACAGGTAAATACAGGAGGAAGCTTTAGACAAAAAGTAAAGTAAATGTTTTTGAGTTCATTAAATATTTAGTTTGTACCAAAAGGTTGCTAATTTGATCAATGTTTGTTATATTTTTTAAATCTAATTTAAGATATTAAGTGTTGCTAACAAAAGACAAAAAAACTATAGTAAAAAAAAAGCTGAGCTAATTCAGCAGTTTAGAAAAAAATTAAATAAAAATGTTTTCTGTTCCAATTTTTGTTCTGATGATCAAAACTTGGATGATTTAAAAAAAAAAGTAAATATAGTTACATTTTTGTCAACTGACAAATTTTCCAAATGCTACGCTTTATAGTTTATATTTCCCACTCTAGTTAGCATTGGTCCTAGCATTTTGTCAAGACTTCTGGGGAATCTCTAGGGCACTAGATTTTGGAATTGCAGATTTAAACACCCCAAAAAAATGGCGAACACAGTGTGTAGTATAGTGAGTAGTGAGGGCCTTTGGACGCAAGCAAGAGCTATAAAATGGGAGATCTTAAATAAAAAACAAAATTGACAGACAAAAAAGGAAGTGATGTCATTCATCAATCAATTAATAAGAAGTGGCCCAAATAAATATGTAAATTCTGCCAAATTTTTTCCCTCCTTTTTTTTTAAAGTTGTTTTTCTTATATTCAATTTAAACATAAATTTAATTATCATCTGCAAACAAAGATCATAACTATAGTCCTTTAGAAAAACCATGACAGCTTTCATTTAGATCAAGCAGTGTCTAATTCTCCTCTGCTCAAAACATCATCCTATCAACACAGCAGGTTTAGGAAGTAGATGCTACGTTTTCTCAGAATACCTTTTTGTATAAGGTACTTTACCTCGAATTTTGACTTCTGATTAGATAAGAGTCTTTACACGATGTTCAAGGTTGGATCAACTTTTGAAGATAAACTTCAGAATCACAATCCGTCACTGTCATGGAGATCACTCCCAAGAGGGTTAACAGCTCTGGAGTCAAGCTGACTTTACAATAGGTGCTATAAAAAACTACAATGTAACCAAAGTAGAAAAGTCTAGTTGTTAAGGCTGATCCTCTTTATTTATTAAGAACCTTTTGAAAGGTTCAAATTTCAGCATCACAGCAGTCCACAACACTTCCTGACTCATCCCTCTTAAAAGATCTTTTATTTATTTATTTCCTCCAGATAAAGGATGAAGCATTCAATTGCCTCTTCTTTACCATCTTATCTAATGGGCAATAAGGTGCAGTTTTATTTAAAATAAACTAATGTTGGTCTTTCTCCGTGTTTTCCATTCATAAAGATGTTTGTTCATCAAAACCAAAATTTAAACCAGGTTTAAAAGGTTTTTTTGAGCCATCAGTTGTGCAGCTTGTGAATATTACCAGGTTTAAATCATCCTAGATGCTCCTCATTTTCATTTAATGGTGCATTTATTCCATAAACTCCTTTTAGAGTTAATTTACTTTGAGTATAGCTGCATGTTAGTAATTACACTGAGAGTACTACAAACGGAGCTTCCAGGAAACTTTCCTCGAGTCTCAGATGTTTTATGTGTCTCAGCCGTCAGTACCTGAGAGCTGCTAACCATCAAGTACCAGTTTAGAGCGGCCCACTCCCACTCACATGTCACTATTTTATCAGCCTGCACCAACATGATCATGTGTCTGCTATTTCTGTTTGCATGAGCAGAGGTACAACACTCAGGCAGGTGATAAGGGGACTCAGCTTTCAGGCGGGCAGAAGCAGCGAATAGCCATAGCCCGAGCTATTCTCCGCAACCCCCAGGTTCTGCTGCTGGATGAAGCCACCTCTGCACTGGACACTGAGAG
Source organism: Oryzias melastigma (assembly GCF_002922805.2). Lineage (NCBI taxonomy): Eukaryota > Metazoa > Chordata > Actinopteri > Beloniformes > Adrianichthyidae > Oryzias > Oryzias melastigma. Next base: position 8,701,199 of record NC_050527.1, read on the forward strand.
CGAGAAGGTTTGTCCTCTGCAAAATTAACAGACTATAGAAGTATATTTATGTTTCTTAAAAGTTTTTTTAGGTAAAAATAGAGAACGTTATTAAAACGGTGATCTCTCTGTGCAGGTGGTGCAGGACGCTCTGGACCAGGCCAGTAAAGGCAGGACGTGCATCATCGTGGCTCACCGTCTGTCCACCATCCGCAACGCAGACCGCATCGCCGTCTTCCAGGGGGGAGTGGTGGTGGAGCAAGGGACGCATCAGCAGCTGCTGGCAAAGAAGGGAGTCTACCACATGCTGGTGACCACACAGCTCGGGCACGGGACGAATTGAGAACCCATCTCTGGTCTCGGGCTGAGCACTTGTGCCTTTTATGAGCAGTTATATTCATACTGAGCAGCTCCGGCAGCTAGGGACTGAATGCACTGACCTCATCCTGTGAGTTACACTCTCTGTAATCTGTTTAACAACTGCTGCTGTTGATTAGTTGTCATGTTTATTGACTGAACTTTTGGAAAACTTTTATTGACTTTGACAAAAGCTTACATCAAAACATTTAAATTCTCCACATTGAGCTCAGAGGAAGGGATCAATCTTGATAAGTTATTGGGGGAAATTTCTTATTGATGATGTCTAAAGAAAAAAACAATTTTTTTGTTAAGATAAAGCAACTTGAAGCACGCTTAATTTTAAATGACTTTTCTTAAGTGCACTTAATAGTGATTCATGCACTTTAATTCATGCTAAAAGTGCAATAGTGTACCACCAAGTTTGACTAACACTGGGACCGTCGCTGCATATTATTACGTGTTCTTTAGGAAATGTGTTTGGGTATCGGGCACCTTATCACAGCTTTGGATGATCAGACCAAAAATGTTGGTAGAACCAAAGTGCCTGATCGGCTTAACCAAGAATACTGTATATTAAAAAGAAAAATCTTGAGTTTATGCTAATGTACATGAATGTTCTAATCGTGTTTATTAATAACTTATCTTTTGTAGAAAGTCCTGATATGTATCTATTAAAGTTTTGTATTCAAAAACAAAGGGTTTTTTTGTTTTTATTTTAATGGACAACGAAAAATAACATCTACATTTAATCGTCACAACAATCACATGTCCAGCAGTGCATTTAGAGATTGACAGTCACTTCTCATCAATCACTTGATTCATTTAACAGTTTACAAAAGCTTAGAAGACTGATAATTGTAGGGCTTCAAATGTAAAAATCATTAGTCACAATTTCTCACAGACATAATACTTTCTAATGCAGTTTAAGGCATCCAGCTGTCTGTATGTGGAGAGCTGAGCAGCATGCAGATTATAAAAGGTGCAGCTAAAGAAAGTTTTGGCTCAGTGGATTAAAAAGAAAAAAAAAAACAGCAGGAAAGTGAATTCTTCATGTGCAACCGAGTATTTAAAAATAATATGCAGAAGTCAAACATTGGATAGCTCTTGAAATAAACATTAAGCTTAGTGTTTAAGTGTTGGTGTACCCATCTTTAAAACTGACTAGATTAGAAAGATTAAGCAAATAAAATAAAAAAAAAGAAGAAATCCATGTTAATGGAGAAAAATATTTTCCAGTTACAAACCTGCTAAAGGCAAATGTTGTATTTCATCCCATCTTAAGGCATAAAAAAGTCATGTTAGTACATTTTGGAGAATTAAAAACAAAACATCTCTTCCCTTTTTTTCCTTTTTTGCTGTGTGAGAAGGTACCCGTGATTCATTTCCTTTACAATATTCCTAGCTAAAGAAATACTCTATGAAACATTTTATGCCCCATGAAAGTACAGGTCACAACAATTTTTACTATAAACTAAAACTAAACAAAAAAAAATGACACTTCAGTCCATCACAGAAGTGCTGTAGATGTTTTACTCCTATAGTTTTATCCACCGTAAGGCTTCAATGCCACCAAAACAATCAAAATTTATACTTACGATTATCCCCAAAAAAAACACTATAATCACTAAGAAAGTTCAGTCAGGAGGAACATTCACAAAATAAAACAAAATCAGGTTCTAAAGACCATTAATCAGTACAGATTCTGCACGATTGCATTGATTTGTGCTGGTTTACACAGTGAAAGTGAAAACTAAAACAGGAATGTTTCACGTTCTTATAGCTGAGACACGGTGGCCAGGTGGAGCATCTCATGCAGGGAGCTGGAGAAGTTATTAAACAATGAAGGAGCGTCTGTCTCATGGCAGGATTTCCACGCTGAGATGGAAGTCACAATCCTGCAGGAACAAAGACAACAGCTGAAGTAAAGCTTCTAAAGAGCGCACAAACTTTAAGTTGACTTCATAACACGTTAAATCCTTCAGAGGTCTTTTTCTTTTGCGCTGTCTGCTCACCTGTCATCCCTAATGCGGTAAAAGAAGCCATAACCATGATGCACCATGGGAGCCACCACCCCCAGAACTGTTGTGTATCCCACCAGGCTGGATGACAGCACAAAGTTTCCACCACCACCACTGCATTGGAAAGACAGAGGTCCTGAGTTAGTTTGCACTGCAATTAATTTCTTTTTATAGGGATAAACACCAGCTTTTAGTGACACTGATTTTTTTCTGAAGAAGAAGTTAGTAATTTTGATAAAATAATCAACGGTTAAAAAAACCCCCACTAATCAGTAGCAAACACCAACATGTCTGCTAAGATAAAATGCATTTTGAATCAAATACATCTGATAATAGAAGGTAAGTTACAACAAAAATGCATCAATAAAATAAATCCATTATATCAATATAAATACCATTTGGACTGAGACATGGTAGGTTTGCTTTACCATGATTTGATTTTAGGTCAGTGAGTCGGATAATTCAAAATAAACCAATACCGACTATGAATCGGAGGGTCAACCACAAACTATGATATGAATCGAATCGTTCAAATGAATCATTACAGCCCTTCAAACGCTAAACATGCGGGAAAATAGAAATAAAGGAGTTAAGCGGGCAGCACCTTCTTGAGTAGAGGGGATCAGTGAACAACTCTGGAACTTGGAGTCCTTCCTCTTTGGCAATGAGGTAAAGCCCGAGAAGATGTCTGTCAAAGCCTGGAAACAGCAAAACTATTCAACCTCAAGTCTAAAACCACTGATTGTTTTTACACAAGCAGAAAATCTTTGTTATTTGATCATTTATCGCTCACGAGAGTTCTAGCAGTTTCTGATCAAATTTTTCTTCTTATGCTAAAACTTTAGATTTTTTTTGTAACTCTCTTTTTATTAGCTTTCACATCATACAACAAAAAACAATATCAAAATGACAACCAAAACAACTAAAAAGAATAAAGGAAACCCAGGAAAAATAAGATACATAAAATGATGTAATACGGGTCACTGTTGGACTGAAGTTTACAACATTTTCTTATTTACTATTACAATACTATTAATACTTATTCCACTGCTCATCAAACCTTTTGATTATTACTAGTTCAACTCTGAGCAGGAACATACTTTTAACCTGAAAGAACAAAAATGTTCTTACAATAAAAGTGATCGGAAAAAAAAAATAATTCAACCAAACATAAATCTGGTTGATTAATTATTTTTACAAAAAAAATGAAATTGAGCATATACAAATAAATATATTTTACTTTCTTCTTTATGTATTAAATTTAAGGGTTCTCACTAACACAAATTTACTTTAACAAACTGTTTTTTAGGCATCACTTTGCACTTGTTAAATAATTTTACCAATGAATATGTTCTATAGAAACTTAACCGTTTTTTTTATCGAAACGGGTTTTAGATTAAAGTTATAAAAAAGTCCCTGAAAAGATGTTTTTTCTTTACTGAAGTCCCAGTAACTCTCATCTTGCCTTTCAGCTGCTCCCTGTAGGGGTCGCCAAAGTGCATTAACTGCCTCTATCCAACTATCATCAGTATTTTCCCTAAAATACAACCTTTAATGTACGGTGACTTTAACCACGGGCTGCACGGTGGCACAGTGGTTAGCGCTCTTGCCTCACAGCGAGAAGGCCCCGGTTCGACTCCCAGCTGGGACCTTTCTGTGTGGAGTTTGCATGTTCTCCCCGTGCATGCGTGGGTTTTCACCGGGGACTCCGGCTTCCTCCCACCGTCCAAAAACATGCTTCATAGGTTAATTGGTGACTCTAAATTGCTCCTAGGTGTGAATGTGAGAGTGAATGGGTGTGTAATTGAGGCCCTGAGACAGACTGGCGACCTGTCCAGGGTGTACCCCGCCTTCGCCCTTCAGTAGCCGGGTTAGGCTCCGGCACCCCCGCGACCCCGAAAGGGACGAAGCGGTCAAGAAGATGGATGGATGGATGGACTTTAACCACCGAAAAATGTATTTCTATGATGTTAAAATAAAACAATAATGGAGTTATGTCAGTGAATCTCACCATTTCCGTTTTGAGCTTCACTCATCAGTTTGTTGTGCTTATCAAAAGCCAGCAGCATCGCTTTTCTCTTATCAATCACCTGACAGATAGATGAAGAGATTCATAAACAAACTCATTTATTTAACAATGTTCCTATTAAATACAAAGCATTTTACACTTACGCTACATGTGGGGTCCATCATGGCCTTACACCAGTTCACAGCCTCCTGGGTGCATGGTCGCATGGTCTCTGTCCTGCCATGGAAGAACTTGCGTGTGGTTGCCGTCTCATAACAGCTCCCAAGCCTGAGAGAAGGAACAGCAGATGTTATTATTCATCCAATTCTTTTGCATGAACTTACACGAGGAAAAGCAGAAGCATCTGCGGCGTACTTCTTGTGCAGTCTGTAGTAAGCTAGCTGCATCGCCAGCTGAACAAATGTGTCTGGATGCAGCTTCTTGTGTCTGATAGCACTTTTTCCAAACGCTGTGAAGGCGTAACACACAATCTGAATGTCTTTAGTCTGTAACAACAAAAGTTATAGTCATTCATCAGCAAATACGGGAAAACCTTATTTGTATCTGTTCTGTCTAGGCTTACCGATTCTAAATACTGCTGTTTGGCATGACTGATGTCACTGCGCACTTTTTCATCCAATGTAAACAGCAGCTCTTCAGGAAGGGGCATCAGTCTGACCCTGTCTGAGCCCTGAAATAACATGACAGCTCAGTCTGCAGCAAAACAACTTCACTATGAAGGGAAGGTAAACTCAGATTTTACCCTCCATTTGCCTTCTGCAGCTTTGATTTCCTGGTCAAGATACCAGCACATAGACACGAGCACCATGGCATCGTATGGAGCATGCTGCAAAATATACATTTACAACCATTTTTGCATATATTTTAACTAAGAAACATTGGTGTCAGAACAGCTTCCATTTGAATTTCCTCCAAAAAATAAGCAGGACATCAAAAACTCACATCACACGTGGATCCAAAAGTGCCGTCTGAAAAAACAATAGAGTTGTACGATTTGTCGCCCCAGCGGATGATGGGGTTTCCTGCCAGGGCTTCCGCAGTCATCTGCATTAATACAAGATTCACAAAATCAAATCTAAATTTCGTCCTGGTCAGAGCAGGATTCAAACACTCCAAGTTCTTACATTTGTGTAGTTCTCTGGGGTGGAAAATGGTTTTGACTCATCCAGTGAAATGACAAACAGGCTGCTCTGAATGGTCTCCAGGATGCTTTCGTTGTGTGGATCAATACTTATTAGATGCTCTCTTGCCTGTCAGAATGTAAACAGAACATACATTGCTGCAGAAGCATGTCAGCATTTAGGATATCTCCAGAAAAGAACCACTTTAATGATGCCTTCTTCTAAAGTAATCCTCCCCACCTTTGCCCAACGGGTGCGCTCATCTGAGGTGAGAGCAGGAACGCCATCGCCCTCTGGCTCCCTGTCGCAGCGCTCCTTCACATAACTCAGCTGCCTAGTAAAAACAAAACTTTTTATTCTTCCTACTGCACCGTCACCATAGAATTCTATTAAAGGTAAGCTTCTGTCTGAGGACCACAAACCTTTCAGAAAAAAAACATACAAAAAATAGATCAATAATATATTTCAAATGTGTTTAAATATATAAAATTATTACACCAAGTACTATCTAGATCAGCCACTTTCTTGACATTAAACATTGTAGCCAAATCTCCACAATCCCATGAGCCTTTGCAGTTCAATGAAGTAACAGAACTGAGATTAAAGTAAAACCAACCAGAGGTGGCGAGTCATCTCACCAACATCTGCATGGATAAACACATCAAAGGACATATATATTTTAACAACACAAAAAAAGGTTTTTACACTAACTTACAATCACGTCTGTCAATAAACTGAGTTTTTGTTGTAAAGCCTGAAATTACGCACAAATATTTACAAATGGAAATGGTGGATGAATCTACAAATAACTTGCTGTGCCAGCAGCTTTCCATGACAAATATTGAGATTCTATCTTGAGGATTTTATAGCTTGTTATCTGCTGTAATATTGTGTTCTGTGAGTTGTGCGGTGCTGCAGCTTCCATGTTTGTAGAATGATTTGGGTTTCAATAATTGGTCTAAAGTCATTTTCCTTCCCATTCTGCAATAACCTGCAGATCTAGGATTGTACAATAAAATGTAGGATTTCTATTTTTAAGTTTTGGACAATTTTGTCTTTCAATTTTTTTTCTTTTTTCTGTAACAGATGTAGAGATCTGCAAGAAAGAAGCTTGTTGTCTTTTTTACACCCTTAGTAATATGGGGTCTTCAGAAGTATTTGTATACACTTTGTAATTGGCTCTATTAATTTATCTTTAGAACTGTTTTTTGTGGAAATGTTTGACATCCATCTTTTTTGTATAACAGCTTATTTTTTTTAGATGTTTAATCATATTAGACAATAATTCCAAAACAACACATAAACTGTCCAAAAAAAATAATAAATTCCAAGTGTTTTTTGGACAGTTTATCACAATTATTAATGAAGTTTTTATTTACTATAAAAAAGATAAAAACATGTAGAGACAAAATAAAAATGTGTAAATCCACAAAGTCAAAACTAAGTGAAAAATGTCTAATGAACTATGCAAACTCAACTGAAAACTTTAAGAAACATTAACATTCAATTTTGAATGATAACAATGGTATTTGGGGGGGTGTCATTGTAAACAGACGATGTGACTGACAAACTTACTAGCTGCATTTCCATTGCATTGGGTTGCACAAATAGGATTTTTGATAATAATTTTGCCTAAGGGCTGCACGGTGGTGCAGTGGTTAGCGCTCTTGCCTCACAGCGAGAAGGCCCCGGTTCGAATCCCAGCTGGGACCTTTCTGTGTGGAGTTTGCATGTTCTCCCCGTGCATGCGTGGGTTTTCACCGGGGACTCCGGCTTCCTCCCACCGTCCAAAAACATGCTTCATAGGTCAATTGGTGACTCTAAATTGTCCCTAGGTGTGTCTGAGAGTGAATGTGTGTGTGATTGAGGCCCTGTGACAGACTGGCGACCTGTCCAGGGTGTACCCCGCCTTCGCCCATCAGTAGCCGGGTTAGGCTCCGGCACCCCCGCGACCCCGAAAGGGAAGAAGCGGTCTGCAAGATGAATGAATGGATGAATGAATTTTGCCCAAACAGTGACTGCACCGCTCTTGTGGCACACAGCGGTCCCACAGTATCATGCAGCTCATCAAAAGTTGAGTGTGTCTTGCGGAATTGTTGGATCCACATCTCCTCTGTTAAATTGCCAACTAAGATTTCTCAAAATCGCTTCATCTGTAGCCACACCCGCGTAGCTTGCTGCTCCATGGCCTGAATAAAGCGCCGACGTCTCCTTTGATGGATGATGATGAGCGCTAGTAGCAGAAATTTGAATGTATCTGCTGTAAATCAAAGTGTCGTTCACGTCTGTGTTTTTGAATGACTTACTGTGTGGGTTGGTTTGTGTTTATTCACATAATTATGATTTAATGAAAACAGTGTAATTGTGTTTTTTCGACATTTCTAGAATTTTGATGAAGTTTTGCACATATATGTAATGGAAACACAGCTAGTGTTAAGTTCAGAAACAACTGAGGGTTCTTGGAAAGTCTTGAGTCTCTTGCTTTTTACCTGAGAAGTTCTGGAGGAGTGAGGATTTGCCCGTCATGAATTGCATCAAAAGTAAAGATCCGTCCTCGACACATAACCACCAAATGGGAAGGACACGGCCCTTCACTCTCTGGCATGAAGAAATCCAGGTTACACAGCTGCAGCACAGAAGCTGATCTAATATGTCAGACTCTTGGATCTAGAGATCAAATATATTTACCTGTCTTAAAGTAGTTATGAATGGCGTCCTTCTTCACTCCAGGTACTTTGCAGGTATTGAAGAGCATTCTGAACTGATCCATGTCGAATGGAGTTTTACCTGACTTCTGAGGAGCCAGTTGTTCTCTAAAATAGCATAAAAAATATTGTTTAACTTCATACATGACTCAGCGTGGAAACAGAAAGATGTGCAACAAGCATGGCTTACGTGTGGATCAGGTTCCAGTACTGCAGTGAGTACCAAGTGGTAATACTGGCCCTCTGAAGACACGTCCCCTCCTCTGGAGGCCAAAAATGTTCCAGGTAGGGCGCAGGACCGCCAAAGTTTACATTCAACTGAGAGGGGATGCGGACCTCCAAGTACGCTGCGTCTAACCACCACTCCTCCAGCTGAAGAGCATTCAACAACAACGATCAGCTAAGGGAAACATCCCAGTACAAAAGTGACACACAAGTGTTGACAGAGCTCAGCTGCAGACCCAGTTCCTCCTGTTCTTGGCTCTTTGTAGAAGTTTCTGATGGAGCTCTTTGCCGATGCCATCTTGGAATTTCTTCACAATGTTCACTGTAGCTGCAAACTCTTTCTCGGATGCAAACGGGTGAACTGAAGAGCAAGGAAAAGGAAGATGAGTCTGCTATCCTAACATATTAGTTTCAGCAAAAAATGTAAAAAAAAAAAATGGACATTTACCTCTCAAAGATGTATAATTTTTAAGATTTATAATGTTCAATTTACAATTGTGTGAAAACGCCTTATAAATAAAGAACATGATGATGATACCCTCTTACAGTTTTCCTACTTCATTCATAATAACCCATAATAATAGCACATTCGCTTTTTTGGAAGAATCACTGATAGCGCCTGAAACTCCTGAGTTTAAAAGGTACAGTACTGACTGCCCCATGTGGGGAATTGAAAACATGTTCACCTTTGGAACAGATAGATTGTCGGTGCAGGGGCAAACTGATAAAAGGCCATTATGGAACTTATTTACACAGAAGATTGTATTTTTTCCTTAATCACAGGTAAACCCAATCAAAGCTGCAAAGGAAAAAAAAACATTATCGTCATGGTGAAAAGCCTCAAATTTTCATTTGATTAATAGTAAATATTTAAAGTCTACAAAATAGATCATAAAAGATATGTTTGAAAAACAACATGGATCCTACCTGCATCCAAGTATTTAGACAGACTGCTCTGAAGTGAAGGGACCGGTAGTGGCGGCAGACTGTCTTGGTACTGAAAGGTCCGTTCGGGAACAGACTCTGACACACGATTTGACATTTCTTCTCCCTAAAATCCAAACAGCTGTCATTAGTCTAGAGTAAAACAGACTAAACATGCGACAGCTATTGGTCCAATTGGTTAAAAGAAGAACAGAAATAAGTTATAAAAACAGGGATGCACAAAATAGCCCAAAATGTTACAATATTTATATTATAATATTTGTACACGTTATGTTTACTGTCTTAAATGTATTTTGCCAAACAAGCTAAATTAATGTTATTAACACCACAAACTTGAGTACTTTTTCAGTTCGACTAAACTACTAAGAAAATAATTGTATTATTACAAAAATTCATTAATAACAAAATGAATCAAAGAATCGGTTAAGATTGAACTTTAAAATACCAAGTCAACGTGGCTCCAGTTGTTTAATTTTTTAAAGACGTCTATGTAGAAAATGTGAAAATGTGACTGCAGAGCATTTAAAGCTCATATTATTGACAGTCAATCCTCAATACTTGACTTTACATCTACTATCACCTGAACTGTTGTCCTTTAATTAGCTAAATCACTACATTATTTCACTAACTTGAGACACAAACAATGTTAGTAAGTAAACTACACTGTCAGGAGAGGGTCTTTTAAAAAAAACGATCTACTAAAAGTCAAATTTAGTCCAGCAGCAATAATAATTCGGACTAATTTCCAGTATCGATGCTAACAGAACCAGAAAGAAAGCTGTCAAACTGCTCCACTTTGCCGCTAATGCTAATGCTAACGCTAAACCCTTGAAGGAAAGTTAGCTCACCTTTTAGCACGTCCAGTCCAGCTCACTGCACGAACGCACTGCACCTGTTCCGTCAGTTTGGCCCGTTTTGAGACCTTTCGGGACAAAAGGACGTGCTCGTCTGTTGTTGTTGTCCGCAGACTCTGCAGAGCCTCGCGCTCATCACCTTTGACCCACTGAGACTTGGTGCCAGCCGCAGCATGGGGAACGGACTGCGCATGCGTCGGATCTTGGCCCAATTTTCACAGAAATTTGCATTTTGGTCCTTTTAGAAATGTAAATCGACTAGTATTTTAGTAACAGTCGCGTGCTAAGTGTACAAAAATCTAAAGATTATTGAATAAAGTACAAAATAGTAAAGTTTTAGCCATATTGGGCAGAGTATTGGTGACAAATAACAGAGAGAAGGATAAATTATGTGGCTTTAGTAACTAATTTTCCTTTTTAAGCAGGCAAAAAAGAATAAACTAGCTCAACACCATAAAATAACTTAAGTTTTATATTGTATGTGTGTTTTTTTTTAAGGCAATCCATGTTTGTAGCTACAGAAACATTTTAAATAATCAGTTTTGAGTGATGCAATTTTTTGTGACTAAACTAGCACAATAGTTGCAGGGCAACTTTGGCAAAAGATTATGTATATGATTGATATTATTAGGTGCTTAGCACCAATCCTCCACAAATTAGGTCAAATGCATTCTGCTAGGTAAATACATGCTTCTATGGCACTACCTTCACCCGTGTATACAGACAGTTCAGCAGAATTTTGACGAAACAACCAAGATCTTGATGTATATATAAATAATAATGATTATAAATGTTCAATTTTTATAACATGCATTCAAGATTGAATGCTTTAAATTTTTAACATGATTTTTTGCAAGTGATGAAAAATACTAGCCTCTTCACAGTCCAACCATTCAACTGCTTTTATATATTGATTCTTTCTTCAATGACTGAAACATCCATGAGAATTGCACAAAGATTCTTTTACATTTTTCGTCAATATAAAACAATCACAATTAAAAGGAGTCATCAGAAGTTCTTGTATTTAAGAGAGACAACAAAAATACACAGAATGTGTGGAATAATTTTATTTATTTCATTTGTTAACATTTGTCAGTATTTTGTTCATTTTGCTCAAACCTTGGAATAATCATAAAAGTTGTTTGCTTTATATTAGAAAAAAACCTTTTACCCCCAGTAAACATATTATATTTAAAATAGATTAATCTAGAAACAGAAATGTGTGCAATATTAAAACAAAACATTGCTAAATCATGCCAGAGATAAAGCAGAGAGTAATTTTCCTGCCCAAGAGCAAAAAAAAAACAAAAAAACATTTTTTGTGTGTGTTTTGACATTAATCCAAATTCTCAGGGAGTTATTGCAAGTCTTACATGCCATATTTGCCGATGACTTCCTTAGCATTTGAAATGTAGGTTGACATGGCCTCATCCTTTGACATTCCTGAGAGATTGCACAAAAACAAACAAACAACATCAGTGACAGTAGACCACTGGAACAGACATTAAAATCCCCACTGGTATAAAAAATGTTACTCCATTTGATATGAAAAATCAAAACTTGGGACATTTTTATAACCTTAAATCAGTTTAAAATGTGTAAAAATAGGAGTTGATGTGATTTAGGATGTGACATCAGTAAAATACAGATGATGAGTTTGTTTAGAAGATTGCTTACATTCATATTTCCTCAATGTTTTACACCAGCACACATGATTACCTTTTCTTGAATTCCAGGATTCCCACTTTGCCCTTCCTTTGGCATCTAGTGCTCCTGGTTTGTCTGATGTTGAGAGGAGAGTTGCTTTAAATTATGCATGCAGAGAGGTTAATACAAAAAGTGCATTGATTCCTTACCAATGTCAACATCTCCAACAAGGGCTTGTTTGTACAGACCATATAGGGTGAGCAATTCCTCGTTTGAAGGCCTCGTCTTCACCTTCTTTACATCCTCTGCCACCGTATTAAAATCTGCCTTTAAATTAACAGAATACTAACTATTAAACAGTGTGTGGACTTAGTACTTAAAATATATAACAACTTTTTTCACTAAAAGAAGAGCAAGGAAATTCGACTTTGTACAAATTTGCATACTAATCAGCTCCAAGCAACATCAAATAAAAAATCTGGGCACAGTGTTTTAGCCAGGGTGCAAAGCCTGGGAAACCAAAGTTTTGGATAAACAATGGGCTTTTATTCCAGACTCTGGGGCTTTTGTAGCTGCCTGAATAATCTGCTTTACACAGGATGTGGGGCATTGGTGTACAGATCATTATGCACACTTTTAAGACAGATCTAAACCCGAAAACCACATGCTTTAAAGAGGTCATTTTTATCCTCTTTAAATTATTACTTTCATCTACATCAACCAGGTGGTTAAATCAATAATAAATACATTTTGGCATTTAGATTAAATGATTTTTGTTGTATCTTAATCCCAAACTGTGATATTTTCCTGTCAAATTTTCCGTAGGTTCAACATCAGGACCACGGGCGGTGAAGCATCCTTCTTTTTTCACATCTCGGTGAAAGATGAATGAGTCAACGACCATTAAAATGACATTATTAGCGCATTAACGCCACTACAATTGATATGAAATTATCTATCATTGTGATAATAAGTCAAAAAAGAATGGCAGTTACCTCGAGCGACATCTTTTTGAATCAAAGCAACGAAGGGCCGAAGCTAAACGCCGATGGTCTGCACGGTTATGAGCAGCTGTAATTGCAACACAGCTGATCAGAGCAAGATTTGACAACCAATCAGAAGCCTGAGGAGGAGGGAGTTAAACTGAACTCGGACGCCGATTGGTTGTCTGTCAATGTCAATTACTTCAGCGCAAAAATTTTTAAAAATATTGCTTATTTTTTAATGTTTATCCTACATGTTACTCACAATTATAATAATAAATGTGATGTAAATTGCGTTGATTTATTTGATGGTTTTGTAAATACCGTCTAGTTTCTTGATTTTTATTACCACTAATCCTGGGTACCACAAAAATAAATACATTTTTACCAATAGGTGAACATGTCCTATTCATTTTGTTTGCTTGTCTATTCTAATTTACATTCTTTTTTGAGTAGAAGATGTAAAATGTATTCTATAATACAGCAACATTGCGTGTACTTCCCATAAGTCAACACCAGTGAGCACTGCAGTCAAGCACTGTAAGTCACAGTTTTTAAATAAAGCTTTCGGAATTCAAAAACAGCATGGCGGCGCCTGAGTTGAACGAAGCAGAGTGAAACGTTTGCTGAAGTACCCGTATCAAAAGTCAGGTAACTTTGAATTAATTGTTTCTTTAGTTTGTATTTAAAGTTTTTTTATTTACGGATACAATTGACGTTAACTGCGCTAAATTAGACAGAAATTGGGTTATTGTAGCATTAAGAAGCATGCCTTCGTTAGGCTAGGTCGCACGCTCCAAGTTCATACTGTGAACGGAGTGCACCTAACTTTTCTTTAGCTTTTGCACCATCAAATCCTGCTAATGTTAGTTGAAAATCTTCTTGTTTAGT
>NC_050527.1:8714994-8735743 GCF_002922805.2 Oryzias melastigma
AAAGGACGAAGGACCACAGAGCTTCTCTAAACTGTACATGATTTTGTTGTCATAATAAAGTCATCATGATTTCCAACTTTCTTAAGTCTCTGAGTAGAAAAGATGATTCTGAGTCCAGGAAAACCTGTCGTTCACATGGTTTGTGTATTCTGTCAAGCCAAATATATGCTATGGGATACTTGAAGAGTTGTTATCACAAAAGTAAGATAGATAACTTTGGGACTAATCTACGTAGTAATATTTTTTTCAAACCACAGTTTTAATGTAAACATTTTGATCACATTGGTGTCTTTGTAGTAAAGAATTAACATAGCTAAATTTGTTATTTTTAGACTGAAACTTAACATTCTTTTGGGGTGTATTCTGACCTACAGATTGAAATAATAATTGCTTGCAATGTGCCATGTTGCAGTAATGAAGTGCTTTCACATCTAACTTTTCTTGAACATTTTTAAATCTGATTTCAGACGAGCCATGGCAACTCCTGTAAAACCAGCCAAAAAGAAGGAGTTGAAAAAGCGAATCCAAGCAAAGACCTCGTTCAACTCCCCCTTCACTTCACAGTGGAGCCAACTTCCCCAAGAAGACATGCATTTTATCCTCAAAACCTTAACGGACAAAATGATTTCAACAGGGCTGGAGAAGAAAGAGGTAAAAGTGTTTCGATCGTGGGGGAAAAAGAAGGAAAAGAAATCTGCTTCCACAACTGAATCTTTGAGCCCGGATACTCAGGAGAGCGAGCCCTCCAAAAACGGCTGGACAGATGTTGCAGCAAGACGACAGCTGGCCATCGGGATCAACGAGGTCACTAAAGCTCTGGAGAGGAATGAGCTCCACCTGCTGCTTGTGTGTAAATCTGTCCGACCAAACCACATGACTAATCACCTGATCGCTTTGAGTGCTACACGAGGTGTGCCAGCCTGTCAGGTGCCTCGCCTTAGCCAGAACCTCTCAGCTCCACTGGGGCTGAAAAGTGTCCTTGCACTGGGGTTCAGACGATGCTCCTCCAGAGACGAAGAGATGTTCACTGACACTATCGATGCAATCAAACCAAGAGTCCCTCCAGTGGACGTGGCATGGCTACAAGAGCCAGTGCCTAGAGTGTCACCTGCAATTCTTGCTGGCATGGAAAAGGAGGAGGAGGAGACGACGGAAGTAATGGAAGTAGAAAAAAGACAGAAAAGAAAACTTGAGGGGGAACCTGAGATCCTAGAGGTTCCCTCCTCCTGCACACTGCAGCCTCTTAAAGTGAAGAGAATTGTTTCAAACCCTTCAAAGAAAAGAAAGATCAAACCCAATAAAAAATCTGTCAAATGAAACTGAGACACTGGAAAAAAGCAAACATTTTTTAAGATTTTAGGTTATTTTTTTATTTTTACATTAAATAGTTGCTGTCAAAAGTTTTAAATTCAAAGAATAACACCAAAGTTTCAGACATGATGGTTTTAACGAATAAATCCAGCTCGGTTTAGTTACTGTTGACAGTTTTACTTCTTTTGTTGAACGTAATTGTTGGTATCAATCATTAATCTGTTGTTTATGAGTCAGAATGCTCTAAATAATAGATAATTCATGACAAATGTAGTCAAAATTATTGGTCTTCTATCAAACTAGCACAATCTAGCGTTAGCAGACCAATCGGACTGTATTATCTGTAATATCTCAAAGAAAATTCCCACTTTTCACTGTAATCCTAAATGAACTCCCTCATTTCAAGTTGATCATACTTATAAAAATGTTTTTTTTTTTACAGTTTTGAAAGATAAATGGTTTGACTTCAAATGTGAAAGAAATAATTAACAGATACGTTCTCCTTTCAAATGAGTTTATTCAACCAGATTATCAGGTATCCATGCTGGTATAGCCGATGTGTTGAAATGGATTGTTTTTATGGGTTCACGTTTTAATGAGGCTGGTACGAGTTCTTCAGTTTTAATCACAGCTTACAAGGGCATTTAATAAAAATACTGTTGTTCAGTTAAGATGTCTTTCAGATCAAAAACTCCCCCCTTCATCTCAGTGGCAAAAGAAAAAAAAAACACTTCAAAATAAGGCGGATTTTCAGGTAAAAGTCCCTCATAAGTTTGTGACTGGTAAAGCAATTGCTGAAATTAACTGTATAGCAAAACGCACATGCTCAACAGTTCATTCAAACAGCTGCAGAAAAACACATCTAACAAATAATGCCAGCATCATTCTTCTCATCTGACCTCAACATTTTTGGCAAAAAAAAAATCAATTCTGAAGCAAAAAAACAAGTTTGTACTTTAAATTGTAAAGGGATATAAATAAAATTGCGTAAATACAAACGAACAAAACAGCAGCCTTCACATGTGGAGTTCTGCAGAGCCACAGGAACAGAAACACTAAGCCAGCAAACATGTTCGGAACAGTTTCAGTAAACGGCCAGCTCCACCTTAAAACAAGTGGCGTAGCGAAACATGGTGAAGTCAAGGAACATCCTGTTGATTCAAGCACAAACGGCAAGAGCCCTCAAGTCACTCTGGAAGCTTAAGAGTCAAATTTTAGAATATGACAGAAATATGTCTCAATATATTTTGAAATGTACAAATACAAATATAGCAACTTTCACACATTTAGCTAAAAAAAAAAGACCTACCATTTATTTTTTTTAATTGTTTCACAATATACAGTACCATGAAAATAAATAAAATCCAGAGATGTCAACAAAAAAAAAAGGGTTAGGAAACACTCGCCTGGTACTGAACCATTTCATTTTGAGAGTTAGACTGAATTATTTAGATCCACAGCAATAGCAGATGAATACAACGTATGCAAAAGGTTTTTCACTTCTGATCAATCGCTTTACAGGAGTAATGACAATTAATGTGGGGAATAATAAACTATTCTGTTTTGATTCGAGAAATGCTCGTTGGACAACTACGAATAAACTGACAAAAAAGGTTGAAAAACGTGAACTCATTCTGTCTCCAATTGAAATGCTTAAATAACGATCATCTGCTTGCTTAAGAATGAAGGGAATTGTGCTTTTATAATGCGATACATTCTCCTTTAAAAACTGTTGTGATCAAACTCACTGACTTCAATGTAGCTTAATAGAAAATGCATCAGATTAGCCCTCAAAACTCATACAAGAACGAGTATGGCTTTAAATGCTGAAATAACTATTATTCTTATATATATATATGTGAACCAAAATTTTAATAAAAGCACCAAAGAATGGTGCTTTTATTTGTTCAAGTTCTTTGCATGGGGCACATTTTAGTAAATATAATTGTCTCCTGGGTTAAAGGTGAGGGTATTCATGCGTCAGAAGCACCTTTTCAGTCTCTGTAATTCTAATGAAGCTTAAAATAAAAAATAAAAAAATAAACAGCTAGCAGACAGTTGACTGACCACACCGACATGTAGAAAAAGGAAAAACAAAATGTGGAGCAGTGGTATAACAGAGGAGTTTTTTAAAAAGTTGATATTTGTTCATGTTTTCTTCTTATTGTTCCTTGAAATCACATGACATGCCCATCTCTCACAATAATGCGTCTGCTGAGGGCAGAAAAAAAACAAGTCATCCTTTTGAAAGTCAAACTGGTGGAGTTTTAAAAGTGAGAGCGCAGGTGAGGAGCTTGGTACGGGTTGGATATCTCAGGCATAGCATGACTTCACATTCAGGATGACTAAGTAAAGAGTTTTCCTCTCCGGGCGGACAGAGAAAGTTCTTGATGACACCAGTGTTGGATGAATCCACCAACGGCCACCAGGTTGGTTTCTATGGTGTGTTTCTCTTTGTCTAGATGGATGGCCTGCATGTCCAGGCAGAGTATTTCTAAGGTCACTGACAACTGTGTGTGTTAGTGCAGCAACTGGGAGAGCTGCTACTGAAGGACGAGGCCGACCTGCAACACAAACCAGAGAGATACATTTTAAAACTCTTTCTATACCGACGTGTACAAAAACACATAAAATAGGTATAATACATGAAGTAAAACGTGAATACAGCGGCCCCTCATTTATCCTGGGGGTTACATTCCATAAATTGTATTTAAAATTGTACCTAGAATGTTTATTACACAAAACTTTTACTGACACATTAAAATAATATGAGAATCATTTTTAAGATCATGCATATCCAAAATTAAGACCAATTTCCCAGCCTATTTCCTATTTTATTAATTATTTTCCATTTTATTAATTTATTCCAATTTTATGATCAGAACTGTAGTTTCTTGTTCTATGTGGTGCCATGATGTTTTAGTGCGCTTTTTTTTTAACCAGTGGTCGCATTGAGCGTATTGTTGCATTAAGATTTTTTCTGACACTGTTTATTTCTATTATTTGATCAAAATAAACATTGTAAAAAAATTACATTTTCGACAAGAAATGTGAAACAGTACAAAATTTCAAGACTTTTGAAGTTATTATTTACAAATTCATAAATTCCATGCTTTCAAGACGTTTTAAAACCCTGTGAGAACCCTGATTATTTTTCAAAACTAGACATCTATGGTGAGAGATTTCTCCCACATATAATTTTCTTGATTTTGGCCTTTGAGTTGTGTAGCTTTCAAATATTTAAATGAAATATTTGCTGACTATTTTGTAAAACTAATTTTAATCATGTTGTGTTTGTTTTGCTGGAAAATGACAGATGAGCAAACATGTTCCGACCTTATCAGGGTCCATAGAGGGACATTTCCAGTTGTAGAGGTAATACTGTAGATTTCCATCTCCTATGCCGAACTTGAGCTTCTCCAGAAATGCTTTGTTCTCCATTAGATCCAAGGCATTGAACACATCAAAGCCTTTCTGTTTGACGGACAGAAACAACACCAAGATTAAGAAATAACTTCAAATAGAAGCTCAAAACCTACTTACTAAAGCAAAAAATATATATATATATTACCAGTTTGGCCAAGATCAGTGCATCATTCATTAGGTCCAGAAGTGGAGTTTGCGTATGAACATTGTAGAAAGAGTAAGCAGCCTTTAGACTTCTATGGAGGGGGTGATGCATCACAGTTGAAGGCAAAGTGTAGAAACTAGCCAAGTCAGTCAGAACTCCGCCCGATCCCTGGAAAAGCATCAGAGACCGTCAGCAGAGCAGAATGCTGTAACAGCTGAGAGCTCGTTGACAGAAAGTCCTTCAAATACCTCGACGACATAAGTGTCGATGATATTTTCCTGTGGTAAGAACCAGTGAGCCACTTCCTCCTCCCCCATCGAAGGTGCGAGCTGGAAACGTCTTAAATATTCATGGAGCAGCTCCTTGACCTGCTGGATGTCCCGCCTCTCCATCAGCCGCAGACCGGGAGTTTTGATGCTCTGCGCGTGGAGAGGACAGCAAGCGGAAAAGTTAAGTATAAATACCAGGAATCTAAAAAAGGAGATGAGAATTTCAGTTGTTTACATCTGGTAGCCTGTAGAGTTTCATGGTTCTCTGTAGAGTCATATTTCGGCTCAGATGGGAGAATTTTACTTCCACAAGCTTCCTGGGATTCAGTGAACGGTGCCAGTATCTGCACAAAAACAAAGGTAAAAAAATAAAACAAAAAGCTACCTGTAACGACGCCCTGAACATCGGACTTTCATCCCTCATACCTGCACGTCGACACGGGCTTAGGCAAAACAACTCCAGCGGTGTACACTGCCTGAAATATTCCCTCCAAGTTCACCCGCCGTGTGATCTCTCGGATTAGCACGGGGGCAACACGCTTTGAACGCAGCTTCTTATGAACACACAGGAAATTGATTTCTACCATCCTCTTTATCCTGCAGCAACACAAAAATACAGAAGGTTTCCCTTCCCCGTCTCGCACACGTTTAAGGGGTATTGATTTCGTGTCAGCGATTTCTCACGTGTCATAGATGCGAATGTCTGCGGGGATGGCGCTAATGAAGCCAACGAGCTTCTTATTGGAGGAGACTCTCACTCCACAGTGCCACTGAGGTAACCAGCCAGGAG
Organism: Oryzias melastigma; assembly: GCF_002922805.2. Taxonomy (NCBI): domain Eukaryota; kingdom Metazoa; phylum Chordata; class Actinopteri; order Beloniformes; family Adrianichthyidae; genus Oryzias; species Oryzias melastigma. The sequence goes on from NC_050527.1 coordinate 8,720,936, forward strand.
GACGCAGAGCCCTAACAGGACGAGGGAGGAGGACACGTTCAGAGGGGAAATGAACACGCTTAACCAGATGAACAGAACTGCTTACCATTTGAGGAAGTTTGGTGAATAATCAAATCTGAACATGTTATCATCATCTTCCACGTAGTTTTCATTTAACAGCGTGTACAACTCCTTCAGCTGAAAAGACAGACGATTAATGAATCGATACAAATGCAGGAGGCTTACTTTCAACCGATGACTGTACGTACTACGTCTGCATTGCTGAGGTCCAGAGTGTCCCACATAAAGCCTTGAGGTAAAGAATATGGCTCCTGTCTGATGTTTTCTTTGTCAGCCTCTATGGGTCCATAACTTGTCACAACTTCATCTGCAGAAAGACAAAAAAAAAAAAAATCATTCAGTCATTCACAACACTTCCAGTGACAGGTTGTATTTATCAACTACTGTAATCAAAGAGATTTTTAAACCTAAAAATTCACATAGAAACAAACCAGCTCCAGTTACTTCTGCTTAACCCTTAAAGTACCTTCTGAAAAAAAGACGTGTACAAACTTTGTGTTTATTATTCACCCAAGACAATAAGCTAAAAAAATAAAAATAAAAATAAAAACATTTTCATTCATCCTTTTTTTGTAAGTTTTGTTTGTAAAGTATCCATTCTAATGAAAATTGTGTTTTTGATTTTTTCTTGTGGCTTTTTTCTCATGATGGAGGACATATATGAATAAAAATGTAGCTTGAAATTTCTTTTCCAAATATATATTTTTTCAAATCGTTGATAATCAGGAGCAGACAAAAAAAGCAGCTTGAAAAAGCTAGTAGTTGTGACGTAAAACCTACAATTAGTGGGCCACAAGCTTTGTGCTGTGCTCCATTTGGATGCATTCACTTGCAGACAAATAGATCAATTAATGTATTTGCTTTCCTCATCTGAACTGTCAACTGGCTCAAAACTGTAGAACTGGATAGCTCTGATACTGCTCACCATTTTTGTTGCACAGCAAATGTTAAGTTGGGATTGTGAGAGCCTGTAAGCTAGCAGGAGAGCATGTAAATAGATGGATGATGGGTAAATGAGTGCAGGCTTACTCTGCGCCAACAGTCCCACCCACAACTTAGAGCTAAATTACGAATGAAAAACTATCACTCTGTATGTCCAAGAAAAATACACGGGGTTTTTGATTTTGGTTAAAAACATCACAATCATAATAAAAAAAAACACTGGGAATGCTTTTACAGTAGATCAAAATATGATTGGAACTTTAAATAGTTAAACTAAGTTGAGTCAGATCCAACTTAATTCAAGCCTCAAGTACATCAAAGCAATATATTTCTATATGTCTGATTAGCCGATAGGTGTGTTTCATCTAAAACATTTAACTAGTTTAAAAAAACATACATTTGAGCAAAAATGTTAATTAGTGGAGACACAATTATTTTTGTCTAAAATGATGAGAATATATTATCTTACATTTTTATTTTGGTACTTACTCAACTTCGGCACAGGCTGGGTGTCCCAAAACTGGTACTTGTGCTTGGCTGCCTCGTCGATACTCTTTGCTGGTCCTTGACAGGAAAGCAGTTCCATGGCTCTTTGAATGTCCTGCAGCTTCTGAATGGGCAAACCAGGGTTCTGACAGCAGAAGGAAAACATGTTTGCAGTGTGCTGTCACAACAGCATGATACCACTTCCCCAAGAGTGAATTTCTGAACTTCATTCTTTAAGACATGTAAGACATACAAATAAATAAAATTTAGCTACAGGAAATCAACAAACGTTCAAGCTATCGCTGAACAACTCTGCAAATGTATTACATGGTTTAGTATGCCAAGTATGTTGCAACAAACATCCTCTTAAATAAAAACTTAAATATGTTGTAGTGTATAAAAATAATGACATTTCTAATTTTACTTATTTCTTTTTAGTTTACTGTTTTTTTTAAATAAGCGAATAGAAATGCAAACAATTTCACATTAACCTCAACATTACGGTTTTGACTATGGAAGTTCAATCAAATTCTTACAGATCACAAATAATACCAATAAATAATACCAAAAAAAACAGTTTTATGCATGCGTTTACTTTTGCATAAAACAACCAAATGAAACACATGTTTTTCATTTTTACTGCACTGGCTTCATGCTTTTGTTTTGAAATCCTCTCACAGTGTGATACAAAGGATGTGATCCCAGTGGTTAATTATTATCCAGTTTTTATCCAAGATTTTAAAAAAAAAACTGTCATATTCTAGGACAGTTTCTGCAAAACTGGCAGTAGTTCATCAGAAATTCACCACTGAGTTGTGGGCGTAACAATTGGTGCAGTCTGAGCCTTCCCGCACTTCCTATCATCATTACACTTTCTCCTACTATCTTACAGCTCCTCACAACCCCAACCTAACATAAGCGATGCAACAAAAATGGTGAGCAATATTGGAGCTATCCTGCCATACAGTTTATTCAGAATGCAATTTTAATGTTACTTTTTTAATATATTCCATAGTGAGGAAAAATGCCACAAGAACAAGTCAAAAACACAACTTTCAATGGAGTGGGTCTTTATAGTAAATTCATACTTTTACCAAATTAGTCAATGGGATTTCCTTATATAAAAGTACAAATTTAAGACATCAAGTCGAGGTTTTATTTCAAAATGTCGCAAACGTGTGTCACTTGTTTTGTTTACGTGCTTTACATGAAAATGTGTGCATATGTCCCTGTTGTCAACATCACACCTTGATCTCCTGGGAGTCAGAGGCAGAATCCGACTTGGTCCCCCCCGAACTCGGCTTCTCTTTCTTCCTCTTTTGCTTCTTTTTCTTCCTCTTGGCTCCCAGCTCTCCTCCCGGACTGCTGTGGATAGAAGAGGATGGAACCGCAGAGCATCAGAGAACGGAGGCTGACTTTGCAGGACTCGCGCGCGCGGAGCTAACGTTCACTTCCATAGCAACGAATGACAGCTGAGCTACTAGTTCGTGCGGGCTAGCTAACGGTTTGTCCTCATGAATGGCGGTCATGCCGTTCAGTTGGGACAGCGACTGTGTGGGGGGAAAACACCAAAAGCGCACTACACACTCCGAAAGAAACAGCCTTCGCTTTACATTTTTTTTTAATTTCATCACCTTTGCGACATTGCTGCTAACATTAGCAAGCTAACTGTGCTAGCTAGTCACAAACTGGCTGGAGAAAAAAACATTATTGCGTTTCACAGTCGGACAGGACAGGCCACCCCTCACCCCTGCATATGTTCATTCTCCTCCTCGTTGTCTCCGTCTATCCCGCAAGTGTCCTGGTCGTCCAACTCCAGGCTCTGTTGACTGGCTGCGGATTCACTGTCTTCCGCCATCATGAAACAGTTTGTTTAAAACAGGCAACGTTAAATTAAGAGCTCACGGGAAATGGGCGAGAGATGAAAACACAAAGAAAATGTCGAAGGAATTGTCGCCCCCTACAGGGCTGAAGTAGGAAGTACTGTCAAAGAAAATTATGGGTATTAAATACGAGTTAAAGGATAAACAATCTTAAAATCATAATAAGTCTTTTACTTATATACATATAAGTTAATTTATAATACTGTGATGCAGTGTTGCAGTTTTCCAGGTCACTTTTGACCTCAAAGAGTTAAAAAAAAATTAAAATATTTTTGTCTATTTTTTTTTACAAGTATACAATAAATGTCAAAGAAAGAGAAAAAATTAAATGTTGATATTACGTTTTTTTTAACGCAAAAACAACCAGTCAGTGCTTTAAGCAGTTTTCTACTTCCTCCTTTTACTTGAAACTGGTTAAAATATTTCTAGCTAAGTCGACATTTTAAAACCCTTTTTTCCACCTTTCCCCAAAATAAAGATCTTTTTCAAATTCTCCAAATATTTTACTTTCACAAAAAAAGTGTGCTAAAAAATGAAGCTGCTTCGTATACATCCCCAGGCAAGCATGAATTTAATGTTAATTTTTATTCATTGTTTGCCTTAACAATGAATAGATGATGGTTTTATATATTCCATAAAATCATCATACTTTCTTATCCGTTATTCATGTCTCCTGATTCTCATTCAAGATCACAGAGATGCTGGAGCCTATCCGGCTGAAGGTGGTGTAAATCCTGGATACTTTGCCGTTTTATAACAGGGCCACAAAGGAGTTTTACAATTCCCATTTAACCCATGAATCAGTCATAGTTTGCTTATAGCATATCTACAATGATTTTATTGTTTGCATTTGCTTATTTACTGAAAAGGTGGACCCTCTCAAAAATAAGATGTTTCATCTCAAGAGGCTACATCATTCCATTTGTGATTTAAAATGTTTAAATAAATAAATTAAGTATAAACAAACAGGGAGCAGTACTGATTTACTTTATTTTAGTAAATACACTAAATTTAGCAAAATTTACAGAAATAAGCCAATTTAATACTGTTAGATGTTTAATTTTATATCACAAAGTGATTAATTTCTCAAATTTGTTAGACTAGTTCCAGGTTAGGACGTCTGCCGAAGGGGTTTAAACACATACACAAATAGTTCTCCTTTGGGTGTTTATTTGGAATAATACGTTTCAAATATAATGCAACAAACCAATTTACACTCACTCTGAATAGCACATCTCTACTTAATCCAATAATTTGAGGCTGCTGTGTGATACCAAGAGACAAACTTGTCAACGACTCAGACGAATGTGAGAAAAGACACTCTGCAACATGACTGGAAGGATTCAAATAACGTTGACCGTATCTCAAACAACCAAACTCAGCAGCAGATGGACACTCCCAACACTACAAACACATTTAGGAAAAACATTCATCCTCCAATAACATACAAATAAGAAAGTTTTGTGAAAATGTAGCTTCACCTTTTCATGTGCTACCCTAAAAAACCCTCAATCCCTGTTTCTAAAACACCAGTATCTTGCAGATTGCAGTAGAGGAGTCTATGATTGCAGCAGTTGGGTAGGCTTTTCCTGATAAATCTGCATTGTAGCTTTGTAATATGCTAGCTAGGAGGAAAACTTACTGCATGCTTTCTTTCACAAGCAGGAGAGAAAGTGAAGGCTGAGGTAGAGAAGAGAGGGAGGACGAAAACAACATCAAATGAAGGGTAAAAACAAACACAAGGTGGTGTGTCCAACACACGCCTTGCAGAATCAGATTGTTCAAAGGCACTTGGATCATGGGGACGTGGTTGAACAAGGTGAGACACAGCAAACTGGTGTTTTTCCAAAATAAATGTGAAGCTAGGCGTGTTTCCACTTTTACAAAAAACTAAAATCCCACAACATATTAAAAAGAAATAAAAAATAGCAATTTGTACGTAAAATACTTCATGTTGGCAATTAAAAATCAAGGTGATTGATATTTACAAAAAGAAGGCATCTCAAGCAGCTATGAAAGTGATGCATAGAGCAAAAATATGCATGTCAGTGGTTCAACGGTTATAACCCCTTCATATCATCAAACTTTTGTTTGGGACTACAGTTGTGTAGTGGTAATACATCCTTGTTCACCAGCATAGTTTTTTAGGTCACATCATTTGGTTATGAACAAAAAAAAAAAGTAGTGGTTTAATCATAAAGCAAAAACATCCTCTCCCTGTAGTACACATGAACACCTGTAGGGTGCACTGTTTCAAGCAAGAGGGGAAATAGCGGTTTGCAATAAGGCTGATCCCATTGTAGCTCTGGAACATTCAAAGAAGAGCATTTTTTGCCCTTTTTTTGGACACATTATCCACAACTATAACAACATAAAAATAAAATAAAATCACCATGGTTAGATTGTATTAAACTGGTGTTCTGTCAATGGATTCAGGCCAATATGGCTGAAGAAAAAAGGGGTTCCTTTGGTCAATTCTCCCCAGAACCATCAAACGATTTCTACCACAGTTATGATTACAAGGCTTGTTTCATATTTAAAAAAAGGCATACATTTTTGTGCATATAATATGTTGAAACTCCCAAGTCCGTTTGGCTTGCCCCGGCAACGTGTCACCTCATACAGCTTAGGTATAAAAGAAAAATAAAAAAAAACAGTGGTCATTTCAAAACTGAATTTGTCAACATGATCCTCAAAAGTTCCATTCCAGTACAGATACCAGTGCTAAAATAGTTTTTTAGTGCTATTTAAACAGATATTTCCTTCATTTAATTGAAAAAAAATGGATGGCAGACAAATTTAGTTACATACTTTTAAAAAACAAAGCTTTCTTTGAGTTTACTCTGAATTTAAAGAGATAAGCAGGTGGGAAAACAGAGACCTCACTAAATATAGGTCACCTCTTAAGCACTAGTGTCATTGCAATCCTTCACTTTTATTATTAGCTTCTCCCTCTTTTCTGACTTATCCAATCTGTATTTAAATGTTGCTTATCATCAAACTATATGATTGGGTGGAATTTATATATTTACTTGTGCACAGAATGAACTAGATTGTACGTTTTAAACATATAGTCTCAATTTGAAAATGAGGAATAGCACCCAAAACGTATTTTAGAGCTGGCCACTGTTGGCAATGGTCATTTCATGTTGAAGGCCAGAAGGGGTCGCTCCTCCCTCCTCTGCCAGGGGCTTTTCCTCTCCTCCTCTCCGTCGTCGTGCGTCGCATCATCATCCGGGGAGACGGACAGCAGAGCGTGATCAGTCCTGAATGTCACTCCCTCTGGGGTTGGGAGGGGAGGGGGAGAGGAGGGGGACAGTGAGGGGGCTTCCTCCTGGATTTGTAACTCCTCAGCTGTTGGGTTCTCCACGCCCCCCTGCTCCGTTTCACCTCCGCTGCCCTCTGCTCTATCTGACAGCGAAGGTTCTGCTTTTCTATTTTTAGGGCTGCTCGCCTCCTCATGGCCTTCGCCCTCCAGATCATCCACATAGACAAGCTGGGTGTAGGTTTTAGCGGATGCTGCCCCCTTGGATCTCTCCGTCTCTTTTTCGGCATCTCTGCCCCTTCGTCCCCCTCTATGCTCGTTTAAGTCCACGCCAGAGTCCAGGCTGGCGTCGTTCCCTCTGCCATGCCGACTGCTGTCCTGCTGACCTTCCGAGGGCTGTGTGTTACTGTGGCACCCTGCCCGCTGGAGGTCAATGTATGAGTGGCGTATATGAGCATTGGAGCGTCCATCAAGAGAGACGAACCACGCTCGAGGGTGAGGCAGAGGCTTCCCTCCTCTCAGCTCCATCAATGTCTTCTCAGCCAGTAAAGTGTCTTCTCTGTTAATTTCCACCAGACCTGTTTCACCGAGCGCTGACGGGATAGACAGAGACTCCGACAAACCCAGATTTTCTCCATCACTCTGATTGGTGGAACTTGGGGAGCAGTCAGTCGGGGTTTGCCCCCGGGGCTGCTGGGCGTTCAGCTCAGCCTGGATGGTCTCTAGATCACTCTGCTGATCAGCCTGCAGCAGTAGCGCCTGACCAGACAGAGGGTGCTCCCCGGGAAGCCGCATGTAGTGTGCAGGGATGACCAGCGTGGGGCGCACTCTGGAGTAGCCTTCTCCTCCACTCAGCAGATCTACAGAACCGCAGCAGAGCAGCTGGCCCGGCCGAGAGAGCAACTGTGGGTTGGGACGCTCCAAGTGATCAACAGAGCGGGAGAGAAGGTGGTCGGGGGCCCTACCGTCACCTCCTTCTCCCCTGCTGGGAGAATGAGGAGGAGAGGACGGAGAGATGCAATCAATAATCCCGATGCTGCTCAGTTGTGTGGCTGATGTCTGACCGGGATTGCATGACGACAGGGCCTCTGAAATCTGGTTGCTGGATGAGCAGACAGAGGTGTAGGATTGACGGTAACTCCGTTCTGTCCCAGACAACAGAGCGGCCTTTAACTGGAACGTCTCCGCAGACTGACGGTAGTCTCTGCTGCGAGGTGTCAGATTGCCGAGCGAGGAACCGTGAAGGCTGTGGTTGCCGAGAGACGAACGGCTCTGTTTGCTGTGCTGGATCAGACTGTGATGACGCTGATTGTCCTGATGCTCGAAGGGCGAAGGCTTCAGCATCGGCGTGGTCATGTCAGGCTCAGTGGCTGTGGAAACCAGTTCCAGCTGCACCTGAATGCAAGAAAAAAGATAAAGTAAACTCAGCAAAACAAACAAGGGAAAATACTAGAATTGAAAAGTAAGCATGTATAATACAAGTCAGAATACTTCAAATGGTGTTTCTTATCGTCACGTTACCTCATTGTTGATGAGGTTCATGTGAGACATGGAGGTGGCTTGGTCCTTCTTATTGCTGTCCAGACCAGAAGACAGCATCATCTTGCGATGGGACCGTGGCTTTAAACAGCGACGTCTAATTAACGACAAAATATATCAATAATTGTAATTACTGAGATTTGAAACTTTCTTTTCACAACAAGCGTCAGCTATCCTCAGAAGAAACCAAATAAATATAAAATTCTTTCTTTAAACATTTTTCACTTGTGTTATGCAACCGTCTTCATTGGAAAATACTTAAATTTATACATACTTGAGTGACACAGACCTGCAGTAATAGAGCAGAAGGCAAAGCAAACAGAGAAGGATGAGGGCCATGCCTCCCAGTATAGCCAGCAGGAAAACTGTGTGGTATGTACTGATGTCTTTCGCAACCATTGGACCTGTGGGAATTATCCATCAAAAAAACGTAATACCATATATGCTTAGCAAAACACATAAAAGTATGATAATTTTCTGAAAAACTGATTAAAAGCTGTTGAGAAATGTCATGCGAAGACACTTTTCTGTCAAATTCACCCAGTAGCCTCTCACCTGAGTGCAGAGAGGACATGGCAGCCACCCAATATCCCAGTTGTGGAGCAATGTAGGTCAAAGTGAGCTGGTTCCCCTGCCTCTGCACGTGACCCCAGCTGCTCTTAATCCAGGCGCCTGCACGAACACACAATCACAGAGCTTAAATATCCCATTGATTTTTGTGTTCTGTGTCAGAAATAGCTGCACAAAGTGCGTTAGCACCCAACCGACAACTGCATCACATGCAGTCTCTGTGGGCAGACTCTCCCTGGTTGAGTGTGGACTGATCGGACTTGTGCGCCCACAGTAAACTTTCATTTTCACAATTGTTTTAAGATGGAAAAACATTTTTGGCCCACACAACTCAGAAAACTGAATGGGCTGCCTTTGTTTTTTTTTCTTCTTAGGCCATAAAGATGCTATGATAACTCAAAAAAATAAACAGCTCACCCTGAGGAGGAAGAAAGGAGTTTGACAGTACTAAAACCAACCACAAGGAGGCACTGTGCAAATAAATAATAGGCTTTCAAAAGTAAACTACCAGCATAATAGCTACTGTTAATTGTTAGAACAGAAAAAAAAAATCCCCTACAAAGCTACTGATTGATAAAGTCACAGTAAACCAGAGAGGAAACATTCAGTTATGCCTTAACCCTTTGGATCTTCTGGGTCACAGGGCTAAAATGCTAATCTGTTTACAAGTTTATGCACATTTGCATAAAGTCAGGAATTTGCCCAAACACTAAAAACAGGGAAAGTGTGAGGATTTTTAAGAAGCCAACAGAACATATTTTAAGCAGGAGAAACAAGACAGAACATAGAGGAGAAATGGAATGAGAGATAAGAGAAAAGAGAAGCAAAATAAATAAAAGAGGCCGTGTGACTCAGCATCTCCCTCACACAAACACTCAGGCCTTTGCCCAGTCCTGCCTGGAATCACCGGAGTCCTGTTTGAATCCTTTCCACAGGGGACTGCGCTCACTGTTGGAGTGACCTGCTATTAATAAGGACGTGTAAGGACTGTGTTCCCACGCTTCCTGACAATACAGCACCGGAAAACTCAAAACTTATTTACACTATGCAAACATTTTGAATATCAACACGGCCCATATATATATATAGATCATTTCTCCTTTTTTTTTTACCCTTTCATGCTAAATCAACACGACTGGCTATAGGTCACAGTCAGTTCATCAGAGGGACCTGTGTGTATTTGCATCCCTCAGGATGAAGGCGTGTCTTGTTTGTCAATCCCAGTCGAGCTGCAGGTGAGCTTGGGGTTTATTTGTGGCAGACAAAGCTCCACGCTTTCTTGCCACCCAAAAACACCAGTGGTTGTCAGTTATACAAGAGAAACAGGTTTCCCCGTGTAGTCCGTGTGTGCATTTTTTTTTTTTTTTTTGTAGAACAAAAACTGCCTCTTTTGTGAGACGGCTTTTATCAGCCTGAAGAAGTCCTCTGAAGAGACCAGATGGTTCTTAAAGTTCGTCCATTGTTTATTATCCTCAGCTTGACACATGCACAACCACACTTGTGCTTTCAAACCGTTAACAGTTCAAAGTAAAAAAAAAAAATCAGGAGTAAAGGCCTTCTGTTGTGTTACTTATTTGATCTGTTGCTTAGGAACAAGAGATGATGCCTAAAGAGGTTCTGCTTTGGACATATTCACCGATGCAGCCCTGGTTCGGGCAAAAGCTTTTCTTAAGTGGTCTACATATGATAGTTTGAGAATATTCAGCCTTACAGGTGTATCCCCTCTTAGGTAATTTCTGAGTTCACAGCTTGCACCTCTAAGCACGATTTTTGATATCCTGTGATTTATTAAACATCGTCCAACACGACAAAACGACAACGACACTCTGAATGACAGACTTTGCTTGAGGGAATGTGAAGCCTGTTATTAAGAAAGTTCAGCAAGTTATTTATTATTTTTACTTCTAACAAGTACTGAAATGTTTAAATAGTAAGACTTTTATCTCACGTTCAAGTTACACGGTGTCTCAACATGTAGGGAATGACATCATGCAGCTGTTTACTAGAAAAAGAGACAAAAATAATAGGAAAAGCAGAAAGGAAAACCGACTCGTAGGACTAGAGGCAATAATACATTCTGGTGGAGTTCCCCTCTGCTCAGTGAAGCTCTTAATCAAATTTAAGTTCCTCGTTTTAGATTTTCTAGTGAGACATACGTTTGCTGTTTCAGTTTACTTTAAATGCTGCTCAATAAGTGAAAAAAGGGGGAAAAAAGAAGGTAAAAAAGTTTGACTCAACTCCAGATAAGTGCTAATGCTGCTCACTGTGAGCCAAAACATTAGTCATCACACTGATATGCGGCGATGTGTCGTAATGTGTCAATGGGAGCTTGTACAGCGTCCTAAAAAAACTCCCACAGGGTTTCTAGAGGTTAGTGAAGGTTACATTTCTAAGGCCCCATAGAACAGAACTGAAGACCGACCCAACTGAAGGGGGAAAGATGTGTGAAAAACAGTGAACATAAAATTCAAAATGTTTCATCAGCGGACTCTCATTAAAATTCCTTTCATGACAGAGCACAAATATGACCCGGCAGGAAATCTGAGAAGAGTGTTGAAGCAAAAGGACATTTCGCTTGCTGACCCGCTGTCTTTCTAGCAGCTTTTCCAAGAGGAACTGGGTGTGTCGCACAGTTGGATGTTTGGCATACAGGGTTAAAATAGCTGAAATGAATCAGGGAGTCTAGAGGGAGCTGAGGTACCTCTGTCTCTTGAAATATCCTCGCAGAAGTTGCATTGTTTAGTTGAGCTGTAGGTATAACTGAGCCACAAGCGATTACATTTTTAAAGTCCAAACTTGTGATGTGTCGCAGTACTTTGATTTGCAGATTAATGTGGTATGAATTGTATGAATAATGTTATTCATCACACAGTAAGTGGAGGCACATGGTTTGTGGTAATACTTTTACTAGTTATTTACCACCAACATAACATATTTTTAACAAGAAAATAAATAAACCCAGATTGAAGACGTAGCTTTAGAAATTGATTGTTATTTTCAACCCAATGATTAAAGAGTTGTGTATTTCCATGAGTACATACCTAAACGAGGGTCAAATCTCCACGCGGGGATGTGATCATTTTCTTTGAGGTTGCTGTCACTCGGCAGAGGCAGGGAGACTGTGATTGGTCCGTTCACCTGCAGCTCTGCTCCATCGCTGGCTAACAGGTGAACAGAGATGGCTGCAACAGGAGTCAGCTCCAGCTTCTTCTCTGTGCCTGTGCGAGAGCATGGAGAGGAGCATTAGAAAACCGCAGCAGAAATGAAAGGGAGAGGGATTAAGGTGTGTACGGAGGGTTGTGTGGGGTTGGAGACTTAAAGGAGAGCTGTCAGCGAAAGACGGGCAGGAAGAAAGACAAAAGACAGACAGGAAACGTGGCAGCGGGAGAGAGGTGGGGGGCAGCAACCCGGACGCTGAAGTGGGAAAACACTTCATCTTTACAAAGCACAAATATGCATGCACTGCCTCCAGGGAGACGGTCTGAGTAATGGAAAACAAGGTGAACTTTGGGCAAGAATTGAGGCTGTGGGAGAAATAAAATGGATAAAAATTCCGAAAAGCCGTCATGGATGAGGGTTGTGTTGGGACAGGACACAGGAGGCTATTGTGTTTCAGCAGATCAGACGGAAAGGCCTCTCGGAGTAGCGTCTTTCATTACGTCTACACTCCCCACCTCCCCTTCCCTTTAACTTTCTTCCCTATCACCAGTGCCAACTCTCTCTTTACCAGTCTGGATTTCAGGTTCGGCTCTTACCTGTGAGGTTGCTGCCAAAGGTTTGCAGGTAGGGAAAATGCTGGATTTGTGAGGGGGAGCTCGCCACGGTGAAGAGAGCCGTCAGGTTTGCATAGGAAGTGTTGGAAGGAAGACTAAGAGCTCTGCGCTGGAAATGAACTCCTGGATGGTCTCTTAACCCTTTGACAGCAAAAGGAAAAAACATGTCAGAAAACATACATCTGTGTCTGACTGTAGTTGGATAAAATATATTAGAGAAATGGCAATTATACAAAACAATCCTGGTTTGTATGAGGCAGAGGACTCACGCTGCTGAACATTATCCTTTCAAAAAACAAAAAACAGAATACACAATTCTATACTTCCAACCTGATAAATTATGAAGAGGGTCTACAAAGCACCCTCTCATCTATTCTACATCAATTTGGTCCACATAGATCAGGTAAATTGTGAATAAAAAAATCAATAAATTAATATGATTCCTGAAATTATTACCTATATTTCCTTCATTTTGCAGAAATTCTATGAACAGGAACAAAAAAAAAAAAAAAACACAGCTATTTTGCTTAAAAGCACCGTCATCTTTTCATCTATCATACCAGTGGGCTTTTAATTGATTAAGATGTCTTCAGAATGGAAAAATCTGTTGGTCCGGATCGAGTCCTGGACCTTGCACTTGGTCTGCATTCAGATTTCAAGTTTCAAACCAAAGCTTGTAAATAAAACTGCGTGACTAAAGATCTCTTCAGGCATTGGCCAGGAATTACAAGGTGGGGGAAAGAGACGAAAAAATTTGGAAGTCCTGCGATTTGCAGTTCTTGTCAGGATTTTTCAAAATTTTGCTGAAGAATTCTGTTTGTTTGCATCAATATTAGGTTCAACACTTTTTGCATACTACTTTAATACGGTGGACGCATGCTGCAAGGAGGTTTACTGAGCAGGAGATGGCTTAGAAGGTACACAGATAAGTGTTTATGACAGATAGATGGTTGGGAAAACAGTGAGAAGCAATGTGTATCATGATAAAAGCTGTTTTAATCAGCCAAACCAAATTTCAGTGAGTTGCTGTCTCATTGTTGTGGTGTTATGTCATTGTTTTTAAGAAAATTTAGGGACTACAAGGGAACTTTTAGGATGATGCCAGGTGAGTGTTGTGAAACGAGAAACAAAGAATGTAATATGCCTTTTTTACTATGTTAAAATAAACGTTCTAACAAATAAACAGTTGGATCCTTTTTTTTTCATCTGATAAAACGACAATCGTTGCTTTACATTTGTCCGGCTACGGTGACTGTTTTGGTCCAGTTGTTCTGCTCCAAGCACGCATTGTTTTTAGACTGAGAAGTCTCATAGTGAACCAATGCTCAGTTCAATTGGAAACTAACTGAGACCACCTCGAAACAGGGATCCAAGAGATGTTATTGGTCTCAGATCAGGGGGCGCTTGGGTGTATTCAGACTGAAATTCATTCCGGATTATTGGTAGAAACAAACTCTGTTTCACTTGAAGCAAACCAACCGTACCCAGTCTGAATACACCCTACAAGACCCCGTTTTCCATTATCTGTTTAGACGCTTTCTCGGAAGCTTTTAGGCCTTTATGACTCCAACATAACATTACCAGTACAACAAAAATGGTGAGGAATATCGGAGTTACCCAGGTGTATAGTTATGAGACAGATGTTAGCTTGGTCAGGGAAAATGAAGACGTACATGGATCTATTTGTCTGTAAGTGGATGCATTGGAATGAAGCGGAACAGGAAGCTTGTGGTTTGCCAACAGTAACACCTACATAACAAGCTACATCTTTTTGTCTGCTTCAGATTCACAACAATCTGGGTAAAGAAAAGCTCAAAAATACAATTTTAATCTTAATTTTATTCATACATGTCCCCATCATGAGAAAAAATTCCACAAGAACATGTTAAAAACATGTTTGTCATTGGAGTTTTAGTCCATTTCAATGAAGTTAACAATCCACAATTTCGACTGATAACCATATACTTTTCTCCAAAGCAGTTCTCCATACCTTCTCCTCAGCTAATGCCTTTTTACAAACACAGATCAATTAATGGAAATATCTCTGACTTAATGGAAATATCTCTGGATCAATAAAGCAAACATAATGCTTGGCTCGACTTTTCTTTTAACCCTTCTGATATCTTGCTGCATTTCAATCTTAGCAAGGTGATGTCATTGTGGTCCGACTGTGTCGAGTCTACAATACATTCCCCAGCGGCGAGGTAGAAGAGTTCTGCTATTGTGTTCAATAGATCTTGGAGGCCTTCTTTCTGAAGTTTGCTCTGGAAATTAAGGTGTGGATGTTATT